>NW_015373900.1:971132-1065331 GCF_001272555.1 Dufourea novaeangliae | reverse complement strand
TTGTAATCATTAATTTATTCATTATTCTTCATTGTTTCTACTTATTCCTTCATTTTATACGATATAACCCTAATTTTTGTTTTGATGTCGTTAATGTGAAATATACAAATTATGTATCGCGTGTAAAGAACTGTTAGGTTTCTCCACCAATAAGAAACGATCACGGGAAATCACGAATCACTGTGAAAAATCATCGTGATTGGGAACGAACGTGATCGAATCACGAGTGATTCACAAGTAGCAGTTCACGCCATCTCTAGTGCCGATACGAAAAAGAGTCGGTGAAATAGTCACGAAAATACAACAAACTACACGAGGTTAGTGGATTTTACGCAACGTAACTATCGTACAAATTTTTGCAGTCCCTGGTTACTGTTCCATATGAAGCAGATTACTTCAAGTAATTATGCGCTCGTGAGTTCTGTACAGGATACGATGCTGCAGAATTTAACGTCGGTTCAGTTTTGTATATTTTAAATTAAATGTTGTCTGTCGGGTTGCTGAACACTTAATTGAGTTTTCGGTATAAAATACTGCATCGATTTTAAGTAAGTATGTGTAATGATTATACAATTCATGAAACACATTTCTAGGTTAGATGGAACGGATCTTGCTTAGTAAAGGGCGCAGTTGATTATAAGTATTCGGAAGTTTGTGACCATCTTTACCAAGATTGTTCGGAGATCTCAAACGGAATATATCTATCCTGTATCTGGTACTACTAATTTATTACATCCTTCAAATACTGTATTTTTCTGACTTTCCAATGTATCCATAACACTTGCTTGGATAAAATGTAAAATCAACTGTACCCTACTTAGATCTGTGTAAGAAAAAAAAAAAAGAAAGACAATCCTTCGATGATCAAACAAGGCATACAGAGAGATATTTCTTAATATTGATTAACGGTAAAGGGATATGCAGAATTAAAGGTATTAAAACTTTTTTTAAGCCAAGATTGTGCTTCTACTGTTTATATTTCTAACATTGGACTGGAATAATGGAGAAGTTCATAGGAATGCACCAGCTAAAAGGGATACTTACAAATTTTCCAAGGAACATAAAATTTTGCTTTGCATACGGATCTGCTACGTTTAAGCAGTTAAACAATCAGTCCAACAATATGTTGGATCTTATTTTTGTTGCTCGCAATGTAAATCAATGGCATGCAGAAAATTTAGAACTTAATCCGAAGCATTATGCTCAGCCCTTAAAGCTTCTTGGACACCGGGCAATTGCTAAGGTGCAAGAAAATTGGGGTGCTAAGATATATTATAATACATTGGTTAAAATAGCAGGAGGATATACAATCAAATATGGAGTAATCTCAGAAGTTTCACTGATAGAAGACTTATTAGACTGGAATGATTTGTATTTAGCAGGAAGATTACACAAACCGGTGAAAATATTAGTGGAACCAAGCGGACAGTCCCAGCTCCCCACAGCTTTAGTACAAAATTTACATTCGGCCGTGCATGCAGCACTTTTACTGCTACCGCAGCACTTTACGGAAATTGATTTTTATAAAACGATAGCCGGCTTATCTTACAATGGTGATTTTCGAATGACCTTCGGTGAAAATAAAGATAAAGTTACCAATATTGTTTTGCCTCAACTACTGCAATTTAGACAATTGTATAGTCCGATTTTACAGCATTTCGAAAATTACGTGGATATCCCAAAGTTAGATCAGATGGCTATCACCTGCCATCAAGACACAAATCCAGCCACAAAAATACATCACTTGAATCAGTTACCTAGAACACCGCAGATTAAACTTGTTAGAGCCTGGTCAGAAGGTCCACGATCCAAGGATACAGAGGATTGCTTGCGTGCAATTGCGCATGATCCTGAATGCTGTGAAATACTAGAGGAATGTTTGAAAGAGATAGTGTGGAGATCCAGTGTAACGCAAAGTCTGAAGGGGATTGTTACTGCTGGATTTGTGAAATCTGTTAAGTATAGTGGAACTAAAATAATGAAAATGTTACAAGCAAGTCCACAGAATGAGTTGCTTTCGAAATCAGGGCCGAATCAGAACAAAATTGACAAAATAGTAGAAACTGTGAAGGATCAGACAGAACGAAAGGAAACTCACAAGCGCATAGAGTAGTAATTACATCCCTTTTAGTTCTACTTTAATTCTGTCATATGTATAATGTTCGCACAGCTGTGTTTTCGAATAAACTTATCTAGTCAAATTCTGACTACCTTTTTTTTAGATATTGTTCAATGCCTTAGTGCTTTAAAAATACTGTTACAGAACCGTCTGCAATATTTTTGTTTGTCGCTTATTCTGCCTACTGTAAAGATTAGCAGTTAAAAGCGAAATACCGCTGCATACATTAATTTTACGAAGTATCACTATGTATATACTGCGATTTATCTCTGTCGAAAATGAAATTTGTGGTACTTTCAGTGACTAATTGAATCTTGACAACAATGGACTCTGACTCCGAGAGTCAAGACAGCGACGATGGGCGACGATTTCGTTTTGAAGCCACCCGCAAAGATAACGTCCGACCAGAACCGAAACATGGAAAACATTCGAGATCGAAATCAGATTATAAATCCGACTATGATGGTGTAGAATATAGAGATAGAAAAGAAAGATCGAAGCACGACAGCAGTAGAAGAGAACGTAGATCTTCGAAAGAGCAAGACACAGACGATAGGGACCTTAGACATGCTTCGAAATGTTCAAAGCATGAATCAAAAAGTTCCAAACGCGAATGTAACAAAGACGGAAAGGATTATAAGAGTGCAAGAGACACTAGCATAGATTCTAAGACCTCTGCTTTGTCTTCGAAGCATAAAGTAAGAGACACGAAACAGCACGGAAATCGGGATCGTAGTGAGCATCGTAAACATCGGTCTCGAGATCGATCTCGCAGTAGAAACGACGACGATAGATCACAAAACGATAAATACAGAAACAAACCTCACGAGAAATATAAACAGCGTTCTCGCGACAGAAGTCGCGAAAGAAGCTATCAATCGCATAGACAGAGATCCTCGGATCATGGTAGATCTCGGACGGAATTTGAGAGACACAATTCTCATAAAAGAGCTTCAACGAAAGATGCCGATCAACGATTGCAGGAGCTCTCTCCACCGAGGAACGCGGAACAAAAACGTAGCGATAATGAATTATTACCGACAAGGGATTTGTCGGCTGAAAGTCAAGGATACAAAGAATTGGATTTGTCCGAATTCGACGTTCTGTCCGAGACAGATGAAAATTTATCCGACAGTTCAGATGTAAAGAATAGGTGTTCACCGTCACGGTACCATAAAACTAAGACGAAAAAACGACATTCAAACGACGAGCATGAGAACACGAGGAAAAAACAAGCGACGGAAACTGAACAGTCGGACAGCTCGCCTAAGGTAAATGCAAGGAAGGACGATACGTCGTATGGTTCCAGTAATAATAATCCTGGTGCCATTTCAGATTCCGCGTTTGGTGTCGCATCGCCTATATTAACGGAATCGATCGTGGATGATTGCACAAGTAATGTTGAAAAACGTTCCGAACCCGACGCAACAGACAAGACAATAGATTTACATAGTAGAGAAGAAACGTTGTTGAGTTCCGGTGATACAACTTCCTTGCGCCTTAGTAATTGCGATTCTTCGAAGCCCCGAAAAGTCTCTTCCTCCGACGAAGAGACGACTTACGGGCCAGTTTTACCGTCACAGTCGACACCTGACGTTTCCGATAATACGAAGTCGGCGAAAAGTACGAATTTCATAGGACCCTGTTTACCAGAATATTATGCACGAACGGAAAGTGAAAGCATCGAGGACGATGCTACGGGTCGGAATGATGAAAATGATTCCGACGTAGATAGAGATATGATTTTCGGTCCAGCATTACCGCCCCATTTGGCAGACCAAAAGCATAGTAATGGAACAGACGTGAAAATGATAGGTCCCACTGTTCCGAGTGCGATTAAATTATCCGATAACGAGCCAATAGAGCAAGAAGATTCCGAAAATGAAGATACGGTAGGCCCATTGCCAGTCGATCATCCAGCATTGAGAAGTAGTTATGTGCACAGACAATTGGAGCATAGAGCAGAGCAAATTAAAAGTGAACAAAAGAACGAGGTAAGCTCAATTATAATTTCTATAGGGATTTAGAAGAAGCTGTTTATGGTCGATAATATTTCAGGGCGATAGTACTTTGAATCGACGGGAAGAATGGATGACGGAATTACCATCAGCACAGATAAGTAATTTAGATCTGGGACCACGTAAGTTTCGTGTTAGGTCAGGCCCAGACATGTCCGATAGATCATGCTGGACCGACACTCCAGCAAAGAAAGCTGAAAAACAGAAACAAAAGGTCAGTGTGGCATGATTGCTTAGAATTTTTTTATTTCGATTTGTTTCATATAAAGAGTCTTAACTGATGATTCATCGTTTCAGGAAGAAGAAGAGTTATATAGATGTAAAAATTCAGTTACCGAGTCACCTGAAAAGAATTACGAGGCTGAGGACGAGAAAAGTACGAGGCGCGAGAAATCGCTTTTAGAAATGCACCAGAGCAAACTTCAAAAGAAAAAGAAGGTATTTCTCTATTGTGAAAAGATTGCGTTTTTTTTGTTCATACGTTCAATCGTGAATAAAATATCTAAATTTCAGAAAGCAGAAAAGAAAGCAAAGCTAACTGGGCAGACACTTAGAAGACCATTCGACAGGGACATAGACTTACAAATTAATAGATTCGATCAGGCTCAAAAAAGTGCTATCATAAATAAAGCACAGTATCTTGACGAAAGGTTCTCTCATGGAAAGATCTAATAATATTATAGTAAATTAATGCGATGTTAAAGAAATTTTAAGTTTACGGAACACATGCGTTTCTAACCTGGCTCACTGTAAGCGATATCGCTAATGAGTGCCTTGAACTATATAAATATTAATTGATTTTCATTCACGATGGGATCGAGTTCCTCGTTTATTCTTTTTTGTTTTTTGTTTTTTAAATGTTAACATTTCCCAACTTGTACACTGCTTTGTTTCTTCAATTGTTCATTATTAATTAATATTACGACGTCGTCTTTAAACGTATTCATTTTCAGAACACGTGTATTATACATTTTAATGTAAATTCAATGAATTATCCTAATTATGTGTAAACAAATGCATTATACATATATTTCTTTTATATCAGTTTTAGAGAGCATCATGCCAACTTGAATCCGTACTGTGTATGTGTGTTATACTATTGAACTGTATTCCCTGTAAATGACTGTTCTTCATACTTGGTAATGATGTATATACGTGTAACATTCATCTACTGTATCATAAACCATTGTAACTCATGAAACATATAAGTAGACCATATGGAATCATAAAGGATGTACATTCTGTATACATACTTTGAAAACGAAATACGCTTTTGCTTTCCTATTCTTATGGCACCGATTCGATTTTAACTGTGATAATCGGAAAACTGTATCAATGTGTTAAGTCGTTTGTTCAATGTAAACAGTTACGATCGTACCACGTGTAATTTTAATATACTTTTTACGAAAATTCATCTGTATTGATCCTCGGAGTTTCACCTGTGAATTCGTTATATATCGAGTGAAATGCCAATTCTGGGATATAAAAAATCGATGCGCTAGACGTTGACATTTGATTGAATTTAAATTTAGCGCTTGTAGCCCGTGTGAACGAGCACGTCCGGCATAGCTCTGTCAGAGATAGTTCCGCGAGAAAATAGAGGAAAAATCGTGTGTGTGTTACGCCCGCGTGACTTCGGCGATTAAATCACGCGAAAAAATTCCTTGAAAATCGAAGAAGTCGTATAAACCGTTCCTCGTGTTACGTGAGAGTGCGTATCGTTTTCATATTTGTATTTATGAATGAAGCGCCCGTCAGCGCTAGTAAATCTGACATCTCCTTGTGAACTTTACTCGATAGATTAATCAACGTCGCAGCAGTCGATCTTGCGTCGTTTGTGAGAGCTCTAACGTTTTGTTGGCAAGATTCGTAACCACCTTGTTCCGAGATATTCGCATAACCTCGAAATCAAGAAAGACCGAGGGAAATATAATTGATGCGAATGTGACATGCGACGTATAAACGGTGTGCATCTTGTCGCACACTACTAATATACACTGGACTAGTTACGACGTACGTGCGTATACATGTGCATAAGTGGTTACAAACCGACGGAACGTCCCCAGCTCGTTGTGCGCAACGTTTTTGCTTGAATGAAAACAGAAAAAAACTGTGGTAGGTAGTACATATAGAAATTATCAAGAGATTTACGTCGATTATTCTCGCTGATAACGAGATTGACAGGGTTAAATGCTGCGTGAATATCGCTTTTGTTGCGCATACCTGTTCCGTGCATATATGCGTATACGTTTTATGCGTCGCTGTGTGTGTGCTCTATGGATGCGTGTGCGTATGTATATGCATGTCACTTATTCAAGTTGGATTGGATTGATACATTTCGAGAGATTCGTTATTGTTGTCTATTTGTTCGTCGATGTGTCAAACTCGTTCACATTGGGTTGGCAACTTCTTTTGATCATTGAGCAGGTGTACGATACCTGTCATACTTGTACCTCCTACTTACGGATGCTTATACAGCAATTAAGCGACTTGGTGTTTTTGTACCGCTTTATAGCAAACATTAAGCATGAAATTTTAACGGTGTAACTTCTCGCGTTTGATGCTTCTTGATTCGATGCATTTTTACTTGACTGAATTGAAAATTGCCGTATAGGTTACAAATAAGTTCTTCGACATGATTAAAAAGTTAAATGTATCGTAATAGAAACAATGAAATTAAACAAATGATTTTCGTCTTCTCCAAGTATGGAGATTTAAAATTCTACTTTTGACAAAACTTCCCGATTCTTGTCAATAAATGTGTAACAACGAAGAGTTCGAATTGTGATAGCATTCGAAAATTTATTGTGGTCTTAAGTTTTTTCGAATCTTCCGGATCAAAATTGACGTTTCCAACAAAGTATTTATGCACACAGTAATCATGAAGACATTAATTATGATTTTCTCGAAATTACAGTACAAAAACAAGTACAGTAAAAATGTTTGTTTTTTCAGGACGCCAATATTCAGTTCACTGCAATGGATAAATTTGTATCTACCATTTAAGTGTTATGTATAATGAATTGCTCGAGGGAATTTTTAACGGAATATTAAAGTTGTCAGTACAGTGGATACTTCCAATATTTTAAAACATGAGACAGTGCTGTTTGAACCACCAACTTCAGCTATGGATTATGTTTCTTGTCTCCTGCGTTGTTTACAACAGGGCAGACATTTTAGTATTTTCTGCAGCAGCAAGATATCAAATCGAAGAAGAATTTCGGGACATGCCTGCCAGGTTTGGTGGTTTAATACCATCTGATGGAATTAAGGTATTCATTACATAATTTTACATTGCAAATAAATATTGAATTAAATAAATGCTTTCCAAGAAAACTGGAGAAGAGTTTGGGCTCAATAGTTTCTTAATTTTAACTGACACAGTGATTTCTGTAATGTTGCTCCAATAATGACACAATTGTCCAAATGCATTTAAAATAAGAGTGGGAAACTTATATTATATAGTGTACAGTTGAAGGAGTGTATGCTTAATGGATTATGTTAAACTTTATTAGGGTATGGTGGTATATGCTGATCCACCTACAGCATGCCACGAAATAATGCATCCTCCAAATGCTACCAATTACAATGGTAATTGGATAGCTTTAATTGCTCGCTATAATTGTAGTTTTCAAATAAAAGTTCGAATGGCACAGAAAGCTGGCTATGATGCTGCAATTATACACAATGTGAACAGTAACGAATTAGGTAAATACCTTAATTACGATATTGCATAACAAGTGTAAGTTTAATTATTCTGGTTATTGGAGTCACGATAATTATGTTAATTACAATTTTAATACCTCGAATGATTTTACCGAACTAAGACAATTTTATAAGTGTATCCATATATTTCATGTATGTGTGTGTATACGGATATTTTGTTGTAGAACCAATGTCAGCCAAAGATCCCATAGGGATTTTGATACCATCTGTATTCGTCAGCGAAATAACAGGACTAATTATTAGAGAAAATTATTTATACGACGAACTGTATTTTGTACTCATTAACGATGATACGCCGTTTAATATTACGAATTTTCTTCTACCTTTCGCCGTCGTTGTTGGCATATGTTTTCTAGGCATGGTTGTTTATATGGTGAGGTCATATAATGGGCTATCAAAAGAGTATTATTCAATTTAGTACGTTCGTAGAAGACATTGAGTCTAAGTTGCTTACTTCTGAGTTGTAGATCGTTAGATGCATCAAGGATAGAAGACGGCAACGAAGGCATAGGTTGCCAAACTCGAGCTTGAAAAAGATTCCCACGCACAAATATACAAAAGGTGATCCATACGAAACATGCGCTATTTGTTTAGATGATTACATAGAAGGAGAAAAATTAAGAGTTCTGCCCTGTGCTCATGGTTAGTGTACTCGTGAACGTATAGAACGAATTCCGAAAACTTCTATTTATCTACTAGAAGAGAAATGCTTTCAATGATATTTCCAGCTTATCACGCGAAATGTATTGACCCTTGGCTAACCAAAAATCGCAGGGTTTGTCCCGTTTGTAAGAGAAAGGTTACTGCCGTGGACGAACCAGTTATTACCGACGGAAGTGATTCGGATGCCGACGATACGACACCTCTAATCCGTGACGGTCAACAGGGTACGAAAATCGTATGTCCACACGCACACTAAAAATCATGGCCTATAAAAATATGACAATTATTTGTCTAGGCACTCAGGGTGGTACGTTCACCAGACAGAGAGAGAATCCTTTTAGGCGCGCCAGAAGATCTCGCAACAGAGAGAATACAAATCGTTGGAGTGACAGCTCCGATTCCGACCAATCCGATGTTCCATCCACTGACGGAACTAGTACAAGTGCCGGAGAACCATCTAGTGGATCTCTTTTTATGGTTTGGGACACCCATAGCATTAACGGTAAGTGTACTGTTTTTATTTAGAACCCTTTCGCTGCTGATAACGGTCAAACTCTAACGGTCCCCTTACTGTAATGGAAGTCCAATATGCGCAAGTAACGCAGTTGTGTCGTTTCTGGCATTAGACAGGATAGCTTCCGATTCGAGTCGAATCAGTGTTTGAAAAGACAATGTTGCAACATACAGTGGACTCTGACTATATTGTCATGGTCGCAGCTGCAGGGGAGTAAAATGGCAATACGTTCAGAGGCCCCTCTATGCTAAATTCTATCGTCATAATCTCTACCTCAGCGCTTGCGCAAAAGGGGGGGGGGGAATAAAATGGGTGGAGCGAATTTGTGTACTCGAAAGTGAGTTTGAAGGGAAAGTGCCTCGTGCGGCAATATGTTTAATGGCAATATAGTTAGAGTCCGTTATGTATGAAACAGTTTATCCGGCAAAAGTATAAAATATTTCTTACATGTAAACTAAGTATTACATGGTTGATTCCTGTGCAGCAACTAGATAGCTGATTCAAATTCGAAGCAGGGAAAGGGTTAATAGAATTTAATAGAGATAAAAAGAAATGAAACAGTGAACCAGTTTATCGATTTAATGCCAGGCGAATTACCGCAGCTGGAGTGCTCTCTGAACAGCACTAAATCGCATACAGTGAATTTATATACGAACACTGAAGAGTTTCCCACGTCTGTCGTTCAAATTGCAAAAGGTCGTAGCACACGGACCGCTGGTAACACGCACGCATCGAATTCGACCGGGTCTGCCGTACCAGCCGAAAATGAAACGTCGAGCGTCACGGATTCCGAGGGAAACGACATTGCTGCATAAGATAGCGAGGTTCATCTTTTGCTACCTTTCGTACGATCTTTCTTGTTTGTGTAGTACAAGAACGATACACGCCACTGCAAGGTATTACCTTTTATTTAGACCTGGCATAAAATGCTAGAACTACTACGTAATCGAGGAACGGAAGAACATTTTTAACACTTTGAAAGATTTCATTTCTTTTATATCGAGGAATTACGGTTCATCGCGGGCGCTCGCACGCGCATCACACGGTCAGGGCAAGAAGTTTTTAAAATGTTTCTGTGTAAATCCGTCGCGTTTTCCCTTTCGTACGTTGCTCTTCAAGCATTTGTTCAGGTTAATTTGTATAAAAGTAAATGAAACTCTATTATCGAGAATGATCTGCCATTATTTTATTAATAAGAGTCCATTGTTACCCGATCAGCTTAATTTTGATTAAAGATCGCATTAGACGCATAAAAATTGTTACTTGATAGTTAAAGATTGCAAAATTATTTTCTGGGTGTAAGCTTGAGTAATTTAATGTTTCAAATAGCAAGAAATAGCGAGCAGCGAATAATTTCCAACTACGGTCAGTAAGAAAAAAATCCCCGTAAACTCTTGCATGTACAACAAACGATGTATTTGGAACATTATTTTATTCTATTCTGTATTTTTTCATCTTCTTTTTTTAAGCCTACGATTAGATATTTCGGAGCAATTGAATATTTTCAACTATTCCATTAACGCTAAATGACGATCACTGGTGATATATATCGTAATATACATAAAACATACGTTTGCGACACAGTGCGCGATGAATTTGTAAATATTATTTGTTGGTATGTATACATATATATATAACTTGAAAGACCAAAAATAGAAGCCTCCTTAGTGAAAGAACATATTAAGACGCTCGATAAAGAGCTACGAAGTTTAACAATGAATATTTTTAACGTTAGACGTTACGTTAACGAAGTTGGATTCGTGGGCGGTATGTATATTCCGCGATATGTAAGACCGATGAACGGTTTTACACGAGAAACGATGAAATTTGCACAGTTTCCAGCAGTGCTTCATTAAACCGCCGGTAATAAATTTTACATTAGCCAAAAAAAAAAAGTTAAAGAACAAACTATTCGATAACGTTTCGACATTTCGTATAACGACGCGTCCTCATCTGCACGAATTCTGTACATTTTACATGTATAGTTGAAATTAGTGTTCACGGTTGTTTCCTAATTGCAGAGGGATAAACGTGTTATTGGGCTGTACATACAGTGTATACCTCTGTACAGGAAATGCATTACGTGTGCCGGGTGACGTGGCACAGTAGTGAGAAAGAAAAAAACATTTATGCCTATTAGGGGATGACGTTTCACTATATTGTTGCTTGATCATTGTTAATATCGATCTTTCGCAAGAAAGAAACGAAAAGGAAGGTTGTACAAACATTGTAAATAGTATGAGAGAAACATTGTTGCGTGTGTATGTATATATATATATGTATATTGTACGATATCGGAGATTTAATTTTTACTCAATTACTATAACGTCTGAATCGGTGGATTAGACTTGCTATATTGTCTCATCGTTAAACGTTAGGTGTATTGTCGAAATAAAAATAAAAGATATTTATATTTTGTATTTCACATTATGGCTGCTGATACCTTTAAACGAGGGCGGTGACGATACGCGTTTGCTGCATCGTACTGTTGCGATAAAGATGATAAACATTGAATGAAATAGTGTGAAAACCGGAGGGGCGTATGTAAAATCATTTAGGTCGCATTTGCCGACGGGAAGCATTAAATAAAGCGAAAATGGTTGTGCATCGACAATAGGTTGCGTGTGTCGACCTTGCAGCGATTATCTGTAATCGTGTCGAGTAGTTTTCCGGGTTTCCGTTTTTTACGAAGAAATAAAAGGTATGAAAATTCTCCGGCGATTGTCTTGCTCGATAACGGAGAAACGAAAGAACAACAAAATCGTGGTAATTGTTTTCGAACGACCTCGCGGCGCTTCGTACGGGAAAAAAACAAAAAAACTAGTGAATACATTGACCTTCTTCTACCTTCGAGTCATAAACCGGATCGAGCCAATGATGCGTTACGTCACCGGCCGATGGACGACGCGTTATTTCACAGTTGACGACTCGATAAACACGATGTTGCGTTTATCATGGAATCGAAACGCAGGAGAAATAGATTGCTGGCACAGGGTGCAGGGTATCGGTAAGGGGTGACGGAAAATACGTGATTCTCGATCGACTGGCTAGACACGAACGGTGTCTGTCTAAAGTAGCGAAACAAAGGGAAGAGGTTAGATGAGGGGCGACGACGTAAAGGCAGTTCAGACACGTCCAAAGCTAGTTACGAACACTACACTAGTTCCTTGCGCGTAGACCCATTAAAATTGATTCTTTCAAGAGTTTCTGCAATACCACAGCCAACTCTGTGATGTTGCAACACCGTATAAAAACTTTATATCAGTCTAATTACATACGATCAAACTACTGTATATGCGGTTTTTATAAACATATTTAATAAGGGTCAGTTGACTCATGTAAATTACCTAGCAGGTACCAAATAACGCGACCAGTTTCTCATTAATTCTCATAGGACTGATGACAGCGTTGTCAAATTTACTATGTTCCTGTCTATACTACTTAGAGTTGACCGTGTGATTGCAAAACACTGAAAGGGTCGATTTTAATGGGTCTACGAGCAAAGAAGGCCCGAGTTACAGGATTTCGGCTGCGTCTGTTTGCATGCTCGCTGTTACACGTGTCTGGATCTGCCTTAAGAAACAAAAAAAAAAAAGAAGAGTTGCGCGGTTGCATAGAGGAAAGAAGTGTTGTAACGGCGTTTCGTGAAGAGAGAAAGAGAGCGAGAGTGGCCGCGCGTGACGGCACAATGCCGTTTGAATCGTCTACTCGTTGTGTGGAAAAATCGCTCGAAGACGTTCGCGATGCCGAGGAAAGATCGTGCCTCGGTTCTCGTACAGTTCGGCCTCTCCAACCGTCCGAGCAGGCCTCTCGTCCTCTCCACCTTCGCTATCGCAGCAACCCCGATTCTTTCCACCACCTCCATTGGAGGATCTTTTTCGCCCACCCTCTCGATTTCCCCTCCCTCGCCCCAAACCACCCTTGTTCATCTCTCCTCTCTTCTTTTACTCGCACTCTTGATCGACATCCCTATTCCACCACGTTGACAATTTTTTTTTTTTAGTTTTCCTTCATTGTTTTTTGTTGTTTAAAGCGAGCGACAGACCTTTTATAGGTGCGAATACCCTAAATTTGATACCTACGCAGCAATGCTATCGAATGACGAATGAAATTGCTCGAATTTCATGTTCAATCGGGACAACGAGGACTGTCTGCATTTTCGAGCTAGGTAATCGTAATATAACTGCAGATATAGAAGAAAGACGGGTTGTTCTGCAAACAAAAGATTGCGCGTTAGGAAGACCTTGCACCGATTAGTCATTGTCTTTATCAATGACTAACCCAGACCTCGTATCGGAAACGTCGAGTGGAGGGGAGATTGTAAACGTTTAAATAGCGAATACACGGTATGTATTTATGGACATATCGAGCAACGAGATAGAGTCATTGGAATAGGGTAGATGTCCCAATTTCTGTCACCTTAAGATTATAGCGTAACTTCGTTTCATCATTTTACGTGTTGTTTAACGTAAAAATTGTCTCAGATTGGAACATGCTTCAACAATTAATTTTGTACATTAGATATAGGTTGAATAGTAAAATTACGGCTCAAATTCCACCTTTCATTCTTCAATATTAATTTTCAAATACCATGTACATACAAATACATGTATTTCCTTGTTCTTATGTAAATCATAATCCCAATTTAATAATAAAATTGTTTCCACAAAATTCTTTATACGTTACGTTATTATTAAGGAACATAAATGAAATGGCAGTATTAAGGACACTGGCAGTAATTGGGACATTTATCCTAGGCGGTTAAATATCGGCCAAGTTTTTGCATAGAAACGCGGCAACACGATGCAATTGCCGGCTTGTGAATCATTCGATGCGTCGTCGTGTTTTCGCACGATCAGGAAGAAAAATAACTGTTACGCAATACCTGCTGTATCGGGTTACAAATATGTTTGTCTTTTTTTTTTTTTCTATGCATATAGGTATTAGCACCAACGACGGTTGTGTACGTGCTGGTGGAAGATTGCCGATAGAACACGAACGTAGAGAACGGTACGAACGACAAAATAGCATTCGAGAATATTTGCGACGGATACACTCAGGTATAGCTTAATTTACGACCGACGAGCGTATTACTTACACAAGGAAAGATTGCCGAATTTGGACCATAACAAGTGATGGCGTAAGCGTACTAAAGAGCCGTAATTTTACCATTCAACCCATATTTAATGTACAACATTTTGATACTGAAAACATAAAAAAAAAATTCATTTCTCCAGGTCATGGGATCGGATAAACAATTACGGCCGCGTCCCGAATCTGTTAACCCCTTGCCCTACGATTGTCTTGACGCCTGCAGACTCCAGGATTGCATTGTTGTCGATAATTTCCCCGGAACGAAAGGAATTCTGTACATATCGCAGCTATATTTCTACTGCAAAAGTGCAAAATTAATACCAGCAACGTGGCACTTCATTTCAACTCAACGAAAACCGAATAATATTCGTTGAATCGATTTTGAAATTGTCAACACGACTCTGACTCGATGTTATAGGGCAAGGGGTTGAAGGTACGCTACAATCACAAGGTGGCAGAAATTGGTACATCTCTATCCTATGCAATCGGATGAGATGTGGACACCGAAAACGATATGTATACCTAGGAAGACGGCTGGGCGAAATAAGAGAAACAAGAAACTGGCGGATACATACCCAGATAGCACACAGACGGCTCAATGACGGCTTAAAGGCGGCTCAGGCCTAAAATAGCCGTGAAATAGGCGTTTTCGTGGCGTCATGTGTTATCTGGGTAGCTGCACGGTGGAAGCAAGTCTACGTAGACGTCAGGGGAGATTTTCGAGGGGTTAGCAACGCGGGCCTGACCGAGTAACAATCAAATAGGCTAGCCGTCCGCGTGACTAACCCGTTACCGGTGCTGCAGCTGCTCGCGAATTATCGATTCGCGAAAATTTCCCTTCGTCCCCGTGGACATGCGCGCGGGCGCGCGACCCGAGAGATCACCGGAGGGAAAAGCAGAGAGGAACACGCAACGAGAGATGTCCTTGGCGCGTAGGATACGCCTTCGCGCGTATGCGTAAATCCGTGCGCAAGAAACGTGCTCGCTTCGGATACCTAAACGCGGTGGGTACATGCGCGCTTTGTGTCTTTAATGCCAAGGAGGGGGTGGGGGTGCAAAAGGCATGCCGGACACCTCGGGAGAGACACGCGTTCGGCAATCGCAGCAGCTCGACCGGCTCTGTTCGTTCCGTCAGATGCGGTACTGGAATTTTCCTGGGCTACAGGAAATCTTGATCCAGGCCTGGTAGAACCTGATAGTTTGGGATGGATGTAACGGCCCTCGAAGCTTTCCGTTTCAATTGTTTTTCGTATTTCGGGTGTAATCGAGGTGGGTATTCGGGGAAACAAGCGAAAGTGTATAATGGATCGGAGGGGTGGGGAAACAGAGGCATCATCCGATCGTAATTATTTCTCCACTCGAGATCCGGGACTCTAGACTAGTTCTCCTCGACACTAGAATGTATGCTACGTTAAATTGTGTAATATATAATGCAATATAGCTTGATACGTAATAATAAATGTTCAGATACAAAATAATGCCTGAAGATATACCAGAGTTTACAAAGATATTATAACAACTGTACAGAAAGTTTAAAAAAAATTCTCTGGGACTGTACGAACAATTACAAAAATAGATAACAAGAATACACCATAAGTAAGTGTACAAGAATATCTCTACGATTTCAATAATTGTAAAATAAAAAATCTACAATCCGTCATTTCCAAGGGTTCGGTAAGTTCCAGTGTCAACCTCTCGACCTAGCGGGACGATCGAAGTCGACGTCGGTGTCGCCTCGACGAGCCCCAGACCGGCGATTCGTAAACGTGTTCGAACAGAAATGAAAACCGGCACACGGAATCTCTCTATAGTCGCGGGCGATCGCGTGATATACAGCTGCGACGGCGGATCTTGCCTCGAGGGTGACAAAACGAACACGGCGAAGGACAACGGCGAGGGAGAACGAGTGCCTGCGCGAGAATCGAGCCGAGAGCACAGTGGGAATCGTTCGAGGGTGGATTCGGAGGTTATATCGGGGTGGGGTTTCGCGGCAGCGTGCGCGAAACAGAGAGGTGGAGGGGGGGGGGGACGGAGTCGACGTTTGCGTAAGGCAGAAGGCAACGTGTGCACGGCTGTACCGTTTGTTTTTAGCCGAAAGATTCTAAGAAGGCAGCGCAAGATGAAGGGGAGTCTAGGGGGGCTGTAGCCCTGGTCCCCATTCTATACCATTAATTTTGTAACGGTTAAATGTTATTTAATTATATTTAAAATAAATTTCAATTTTTCAAGATTTATCTATTTTGTTATGCTGTATTACAAAAAATCCCAAACCCCCTTGTATCCGCCAAGGGGGTGTCCGAAAATCTGATAGCCCTGGGCCACAAGAAGACTTAATCCAGGCCTGTCGACGGGGAAGGGTACTCGGAGGAAACCGAGGGTAAAGAGTACTCCGAGGAGAGAGAGAGATAGACGTCTCTGTTTATCTAGAACAGAGAAAGAGATGGAGCCTAGAAGGGAGTTAGGGGTGAATCGTCGAGAGGAAGAGAAGGTCGCGGTGGAAAACTAGGGGGAAAGGTCGGGGAAAGAGGAAGCGAGAGGGAGCGTCGACGGCGAGTGCAAGGGCACCCAGAGTCAACGACAGAGTAAAGGGAGGGGGAAGGGTGGTAGGTGTACCGAGCATCACCGTAGGCGGCGGTGGCGAACCTACCCGGACGGCAACGGCGAAACGAAGATGGCGGTTGTCCGTTGATGCGCTCTGGTAGCCGCCGCGCGTGACAAACCTATCACACGCACGATACCAACGAACGAACGGGGTTTCGTTACCCTTTATATAGGTTACCTTTTCAGAAGTCCAGCCGCTTTGTGGGAAGCATGCTAGCGAAATCTTTCGTGATTAGTCCGATGTAAGAGCGTGGCACACATCGTGTGTTCTCCACGAGGGGGAGGAAGGGGAGAAAGAATTCACCGCCGCGGGATGGTTCTGCCTGTTTGGAAGAACGAACAGAGAGAATACGAAAATCGAGGGAGAAAGAGGGAGGGATACGAGAAAGGAAGACGTAAGCTTTCTCTCCCTTGTAAAAGAGACCCATCGGTGATTACGAGTGCTGTGAATGCACGCACCGGAGAGGGATGGCTGTGTGTTTAGAGGGAAAGGGATGCTCGGGGCTGGGTTAGGGGAAGGAATAGTGATAGACGGGGGAGAAAGGGTGCGCGAAGGGGTGAGAGGACGACTCACGAGCGCTCGAGGGTGAAAAGTAGCGCCCCGTGAATGCTGGAGCGAGACGAACAGAACGAGGGTGAAAGGAGGGGTGGAAGTTGCTGGTGGTGGTTGTCGGTGACCACGGAGGGGGTGGAATCGGAAGGAGAATTTCGGCTTGCGCGCGCGCGGGCATGTATGTGTGCACATGCGCTCGTGTACGCCAGTCAGCGCCGGATTAAGGGGGGCTAGGGGGGAGGGTATAGCCCCGGGCCCCACTTTCCAGGGGGGCGCCGATCTAAGTTTTCCTTTTATGTTAAAAAATAATTGAATGAAATTTTGTTTACTGGTCTCCTCTTGAAATAATTAGAAATTTGCTCGGAATGTAGAAACAAATAGGATAAAAGTTGTTTGAATATAACGAAGCATTGTTCGTTATAATTAGACTGCGGATTTTGTGCATCTATAGCCCGTAGGGCTCTGTAAAACACAACAAGAGACAAAACTTTCATCGGATCCAAGGATTTTTCTATTTCAGTCTGAACCCAATAAGATGCTGAAGAGGAAAAATAAATTTCTACGTTTACTTCTTACAAACTAGTTTAGAAAATGTTATTTAGCATACAAATACACAGTCTAGTTATGATTAAATGTTATTGAATTTTACTTTAGGCTAAATTTAAATTTTTAAATATTTATCCATTTTACCACCCACCCCCTCCCATTCTGAACCAAGAGGTCCCACGAACGTTCGACATAGCCCTGGGCGGCAAAAACTCTTAATCCGTTCCTGCCAGCAGTGCGCGCATGTATATGTTTCTCGGGTATGCACGCGTGCGCGCGCGCGCGTAGTTTGGAGTTGGAAAGACAGAAAGGCCAAGAGGAACGAAGGCGCACGGTGCGCACCGAAGTTTCCGTCGTCCCCCACGAAGAGGGGACAATCCTCGGGTACGTTCGCTGTCCGTTCCGCGCGCAGTTGCTGGTGCGTGGCGACGGGGTTGGTGTTTCTCCGTGTCCCACGCGCACGACCCGTAAAAGTGGTGTGTAGGTACGTGGGTGCGCGCGTACGTGAGTGTCGCTGGAACAGTTCGTTCGTACTGTCGTCGAGACAGGACATCATCCTGTTTCGCGGGACGGTGAAACGCGGGATCGTGTTCGCGCCTCGGGTACAGGCGAGAACGGAACGAAAGATAAGAGGAAGATTAGCTACATAATAGATGAAGAATCGGGGGGTGAAGGGAGGATAGGAAGCAGCAATCGTGATCGTTGGACGAAGCTGGTGGTTTCTGTCAGAAGCGCGAAAAGTGGATTCGTCGGACCCAGAACCTCGTTGAACAGTTCCGAGCACCGCCCCCCCCCCTCTCCCCTCCCAGCGGCATCGTTCGCGTTTCCGACAGTCTTTTCTCTGTGCGTGCACTGGGCGGCGACTGGTCGAGTTAACGCAGAAAATACCGAAAATGTTGTCCTGCTGATCCGCGTACAAACACACACACACATACGTCGTACGTGTCGAAATCTCGTTTCTGGGCTCGAAAACGGAGGGCTCTCGCGGGAGGAGGAGGCCACTGCACGCGTGCAAATAATCCTCTCTTTGGTTAGGCGTCGGGAGAACGAGTCGTGCAAACGGGACGTTGGAGGGACGAGGCGAGGCGAGGCGGAACGGAAAGGCGATCCGGAAGTGCGCCACCGTGCCTAGAGGACGGTGTGTCACGAGGAGTCAGAGTGGACAAGGGTTGTCTGGTTCGTCGATAGAATAACTGGGATATCAGGACGTGAAGAAACAAGCGAAACCGTGGGTGGAAGGGATCCACGGGAACCCGTTCGTCCGATGGTCTGTCCGTCGCATCGGTTCAAGTGGAATCGTCGATCTTCCAAAGCGGAGAAGTGGTCGGAACGACCGTAAATTCCGGTGAACGGAAGTAAATCTGCTGGTTGGATCGAAAGGGTAGCTTCGAGGGATACCGTAAAAGTCGTCGGAGTTTTCGGTGGAACGATAGAAACAGAGAGATTGTACAGTCTCGTAACCGTCTCACTACGTGGGGTCGCCGTCACGTAGCATAGGAGCTGTGCGCGCGCTCGACATCGCGCGCGCGCGCCGTGTGTGCACACCCGCGCGGATCCTGGTGCGCGGTACCATCGCCAAAAGGGTAACGCTATAACCTCACTTTCCGTTGGATGGGAGGAATTCTGGCTGGGTCTGGTATTCGTAAAAGAGTGGAGGATAAGGGAAGGAAGACTGGAAGACGGTGGATACGTGATAGAAGAGGCTAATAAGGGATTGATAGAGGCGACATTATCGGAGAAGCTCGACTGTGTGGCTGGAACCAGATAGAATTATCAACGAGGTCAGCAGCAACGGAATCGTTTGGTTGAAACGCTATTCGTAGAAGGTGGTGGGTACTCTCGGTACCCGTCCTTGTAGGGGGGTGTGTCCATGAAGTCGATGCAATGGGAACGAGCTCACGGAACGTTCCCGGTGTCCCGTAAACCGTCAATGTCGTCGTCGTCGCCGTCGTCGTCCGCGTCGTCGTGGTCGTGGTCGTCGTCGTCGTTGTCATCGTCATCGTGGTCGTCCACGTCGTGATTGGCACGGTGGAACGCGTTGCCGCGTCGGCGGCAAGCGTGATCATCGACGACGGCCGGAGGATACCGAGGAGAGGTCGTCTAGGATGCAGCATGAACCTCGGTGCCCCGTCGCTGGAGCTGGTGAGCTTCGGAAGGGGGATCACGGTGTCCAGGTGGTATCGCCGGTCGAGAGGTATCCGGTCTCCGTTACCCTCGGGACGACGGGGATCGTCGCCGCCGGCGTCGCCGACACCGTCACTAGCGCCGCCGGCGCAACGGCGACGAGGAGCGTCGCGGTGCTCGCTGTGGTCGCCGTTCTGCTGTTCTTACGGGACGAGAGCTGCTGCTATCGGTGTGTTTGCGGTGCCGCGACAGTGTCGGAAGTGGCGGTCACCTGGCAGCAGATCCTGCGAAACCGGGTGGTCTACGTGGTCTTTGTGGTCGTGGTCGCGATCGTGTCGCGAGAAACCGAAAGGGATCGGTGGTGCGACGTGTGGGAACGAGATCGGTATCGTGTACGGGATCGTGTACGGGATCGAGTTCGAGTCGTTCGGCGAACGGAAAGCGAAAACGAGTGCAGAAGACACGAGGTGCTGGTGGTGCAGGTGGCGCGGTCGACGAAGGAAGAGGAGAAAGCGGTGGATCGTCGACGGGACCGTGGACACGGGTGTATCGAGCGACGAGTCGAGTGCGCGTTGGTCACGTCGTTGTTGTTGTTGTTGTTGCCGTCGTCGTTGTTGTCGTTGCCACGCGAGTGGTTTCACGGCCTCGGTGGTACCGTCGCGGCCTACGTCGCTGTCGAGATCGCGCACGCCGGAACGTTCCTTCGCTCGTGTCGCGGTGCGTCGGACCATCGAGGAGAAGATCGTCGAGGAGCTCGCCGTTTGCTCCAGGGGGACTACTAAGAGCCCCGCCGACCCGGGCCGCACGGACAGTTGTCACCTGGCTATCGGCTACGGGATATCTACGAGCGGGGCTGACATCACTTGCGTGCCGTCACGAAAGGAGGATCGTCTCGAACGTACGCAGAAGGAATCCGACGGATTCGTCGGTAGCATCTCTGTTTATCCATCGACGGTTCGATCGGTCTCGGTTAATCCGTTTGGGGGGACAGATAACTTGGAACGCAGGGTACGCGTGGCACGTGAATCACGAGCTTCGATACGTCGAACGGCAACCAAAGGATTCCGTTGCGTCTTGCTGGCGGAACCGAGGCCGTCCAACTTTCTTCCGGCAGACGGAACGAAACGTTTCCTGTCGTCGTCGCCGACGATTTGGTTTTACGCGGACTTCGCCGACGTCGACATTACCGATACCGATCAAGTTCAACTACGGACCGTCGGGTGCGTCGAGGGAACGAAACGAAGGTTCGACGCGACGCGACGGAGATCGGCAAACTCGCAATCGGCAAGCGGAACGTGGTGGATCGAGAGGCACACGTACGGGGCGGCAAACAGCCTCGAGCTTCCGTGGCAGCGATGCGGGACCTCTTGCGACCGGACGACCAGCACGCAGCACGCGATCGCATCAGCAGCATCAGCAGCAGCAGGCTATTGTCCAGCGAGTTCGTCATCATCGCGATACCGGTTCGTCCTCGGCCCCGGTCTGGACACCGGCATCGACATCGCCGGAAGAGTCGCGTCACGGCGTGGTTCACAGAGAAGACGATTGGTCCGCGTCCTGGAGGTACGGTGTGGATCTGCAACGGGGACGATCACCGGGACGAACGGGGGACGCTAACGTTCCCATGCTCGTGCCGATGCTGTTCGATCCACGCGGATTCACGGGACCACCATCACCCACGTCGAACGATCATCGGAGCAACGGAAACGACGATCGTTCGGAGTCTACGACGAGCTTTACCTTGGAATCGCAACTGTACGATCGTCTCGTCCAGCGAAACTGTTTCCCTAGTTCCGATGGTTCAGAAAGGGAATCGCGTGGTCGTTCGTCCGACGATCACGACACCGTCGACCATCGTCCGTTCGAGTCGTATCGAAACGTGCCAGACATTGGAAACCACGCCACTGCCTTTAACTTTTCGTTCGATTCCGTTACGCCGTTCTTGGGATCACGTCGGAGCTACGGGCGACGTTCGAATGGTCCCACCGAGGACAGTAATAATAACAACGATCCGTTTTCGTCAACGTCGCGACAACGATCGAAGTCTGAATCCTCCTTCTCTACCGGGAACAAGACAACGAGACCGAACAAGGATCGAGGACACACCGTGCTCGAGGAATCCGTCGTCGATCGTCCCTGCGTATCGGTCGCGGACGCCGTCAACGTCCCTTCCGACGACGTGTTCGTTTACACTGCCTACAACGACGCGAACAACGACGTCGGAAGCGATCCCGTGGTCGCCGTGTCCCATCGTGGTATCCGCGGAAAGGTGTTCGAAGGGACGAAGTTACGAGGAACGAAGACGACACGTCGAGAGGTGGTTCGTCGCGACGATACTATACGCGGTGAGAAAACGGTGCGGTACGATCGCGAGGACAACAGTTTTTCAGAGTTTCGCGTTAAAAACGAAAGACGAAGCGAGAGCGACTACACTGCCCGGTTCCAGGAGCCGATCATCACCGTTGGAAAACGTCCCGAGGACGACGATCAACTGGCGGCGACCACGGGACCGTCCAGACTGTACAGTTCCCGCGGCCGTAACTACGGGTTCTTGTTCATCTTGTATTTACTCGCTTGGCCGTTGGCCTGTACGGGCAGTCCGTCTGGCCAGTTTGCTTCGAGGTTCGCCGAGAATCCATCCGTCGATCTGCAACGGCACAATATCACGCAACATTCGTCTACGTCGTCGTCGTCGTCGTCGTCGTCGAGCAACGTCGCGTATCAGTCGCGGCAACAACAGCATCTCGAGCGAGAAAGGTACGTCCAGGAAGCTGGATCCAAGGAGACAGGACATCGTCGTCACATGCGTCGCGAGCAACAACGAGAACCGGAAGTGTCATTGTATCAGGGTCAGCAAGCCGACCAGCAGGCTGATCACCAACAACAGATCGTGCCCGAGACGGTGCATCCTTACAACGAATACAGCTGGGAGGTGAACCAAATAAATCCTTGGTTATCGGCCTGCGATCTGGCGGGTCCAGCGCCGGCCGATCTTCAGGGTAGTTGCGGTCCACCGGAAGTCCCGAAGAACTGCCTGGCCGCTTGCGCGGTGGCGACGACGACGACGACGAGCCGTGGGAACAACGGGATCGACGCCGAGTTTCACGAGGTGATCGGGATGATCGGTAGATCGAACAAGGACGGTAGCGAAGGAGTGTCCACCAAAGATAGATCGGAGGGCGTACCGATGGCTCCGCCGGAACAGTGCCTTTTTTATCTCGAGGAGTCGCATAAGAAGGACGTATGTCGGGATGATTTTGGCCGGAGCAGTACGCGAAGTTTTTTAACCCCGAGGGAGAATCGATATCGGTTCGTGAGCGGGTTGCGTCTGCGGCACTGCTGCGAGCACGCGGTGGTCAACGCCCTGGCGCCCGGCACAGCCGGCCCGCTCGAGAACGTGCTAAACGGTGGCCAGAAGTGCGTCGACGCCCTGGACAAGCTGTTGCTCGTCGACGCGTTGGCCGCGCGATTGCATTGTGAATTCGAGGAAGTGTTGGCGCGATACGACTGCGCCCAACCCTATTCGGTCATCTTCAACTGCACCCATTGCAAGGTAAGGAGTGCACACAACACACCGCCCTGCGTTAGTGATGGCCGGTACAGTATCGATGTATCGAAATATCGATACTTTTTTCAATCCAAATATCGATGTCTTCCATCAATTCTTAATACGACGATAGTATCGTTGTATCCTGTTCTTAATATGACGATGCGTTTTTTAAAAGATAAAAGTATCGATAATCAATATTGACGATATCGATACAATTCACATGTATTGTCCATCACTACACCGCGGTCAACACACGCGGCATTCCGTTCGTTTTTCCACGTACAGATTCCTCTCGATTATCGTCCCGAATTCGGCTCCCCGTCGGGACAATAATCGTATAGGAACAAATGCTTCAGACCCTAGTAAATTCGTTTTTTGTCCGAGCCTCGACAACAAAGAATGCTCTTGACAGGATCCACGCCCCCCCCCAGTGGTGGGGATAACGTCTGGACAATAATCGTGTAGAACAAGCCAGACGATAATCGAGAGTAGTACACCGATTTTCCTGACGGTCGAAAGTCTCCGAGGAGGGCCGTGAGATGTATCGCGTGGCAGAAACGGATTACGCGTTCCCGTTTCGCGACAATTTTACCGACCGCGACCACTCTGTCGGCAGCAGACGTCGATCCGTCGCAATTTCCTCTTCCGTTTGTCTACACACCCTCCTCTTCCTTCCGCGCGGCATCCGTTATTATCGAGTTTGAATAGTTTCCGCGCGCGCGATGCCTTTCAGTGACTCGCGAATCCTCCCCGCCCCCCTTTTTACGCGATAAGCTTGTACCCACCCGAGGAATTAATGAACGCGCCGTGCCGCTCCCTTCCTTGCGGCTCGAGTGGAAAAACTCACCGTGCTCTGCTCCCCTTCACGCGAACTTTCGCGTTCATTTCTAAACGATCCTCCTAGTATGTATTCGTGACGAGCATTCTGCCGTGTTGCTCGACGAAAACCGTGTGTAGGTAACACGGTTCCCGATCGAAGCCTCGATGCCTCCAAGCTAACCGCGTAAACGAACCATTGTTTCGCTGGGGATAAAGTCGGCGCGCGTACAACGGGCGGTTCGTGAAAAGAATTTGCGGAAAATTAGAGGGAGAGAGAGAAGGAGAGAGTGGAAACGACGCGGCTGGCTGGTTGCCGCATTCGAATCGAGATCGGAATCAACCCTTTTGTTTCGTCGGTGGATATCGTCGCCGTCGCGCTTGCCAAGCGGAATGACTTAGGAGGCTGCATAGAGGATAGACCAGTGGTTCCCAAGGATGGACCCAAGTTCGGGACGATAATCGAGAAGCGTCTGTAACATATACAGAGTCTCCTAAAATAGATGTAAGTATTTGGAAAGGGTGATTCCTGGGTGATTTGAAACAACTTTTTCCTTAGCGAGAAAGTTCTCCGAGGGTTTGTTAACGAGATATTAAGGAAAAACCCTGATCAATCAGAGCGCGAGACTGCCTAAAGCTACGCCTACCGCGGGCGCTCGGCCGGTAGACACGCGCTCTGATTGGTCGGGGTTTTTCCTTAATATCTCGTTAACGAAGCCTCGGAGGACTTTTTCGCTGAGGAAAAAGTCGTTTCAAATCACCCCGGGAATCACTCACTTCAAGGACTTCCTCTTATTTCGGGACAAACTGTATTTATATTGTATTTGGGAAAAGATAAATACGGGGGTTGCGAGGAAAAGTCTCGTCCAAGAAGGGGTCGTGATTCCAAGGAGTTTGTGAACCACTGGTATAGACTGTATAGAGGGATGCGCTTCGGGGGGAACCACCTCTTCTGCAATCACCGCTAATAAGCGTTTCGGCCAGAGAATCCTGCAATTAGGAACGGATTCAATTTCTTTTCCCTTTCTTGTTCTTTTTTTTCTCTCCACAGAAGTATCTGGTGCCAGCGACTCTCTTTGTCTCGGAACACGTTGTTATTTGGCCGTCGCGGCGAATTCTTTCCACGTACAATCCCCTACCTTCTTCCGGTGTCACCCACCCCCCAGTTCACGCCCCATCGAGTTGTCTTTTTTCTGTTGCGTTCGCGTGGACAAAACGAAGACCACGAGGATGGCTGGTGGTAAGATAGTGCCCGCCTGGGGGCTATCCTGTTTATCGGTTATCGAACCGGACTCGTTACTCGTTAATTTATCGGCAATCTTTATCGAAAGCTCCGCGAAACCACCGGAGGAAAGAATTAATCACCGTCGGACAACCGGTCGGCTACGTCATCGGTACTCAATATTTCCGTGAAATTGCTAGGTGAAAACGATTTTTCCCTCCCCTGGAAAATATCCCCGATTCGGCGGAAAATGGCCGATGGAATCGTTCACCAGCAGAACCGTCGCCGCCGTCGGATCACTTTAGATTGCCGTATTAACGGCGTCGAGCCTCGAACGTGAAGGGTTCTCGAGTGGATCTGCGTGGACAGAAATTTGCGGAAGAAGACCTGCTAGACCGATATACCGATTCGCGGATGTATGTCGATATGCCAAATGGAGCGGGATATCGATTTAAATGATTAGCACGGCCATCCCCGTTCGCCCCATTTGTGGCTCGAGTGACCAACACCGAATTGGAATAGCCTTCGCGTTTTCTACGTACCGCCGATTTTCCTTTCCGGCGTGGTTTAGTCGTTTGTCTATGAAATGTTTATAATGATTTTAAAATGACAATTTAATTGTGTTTTTAAAGATAACGTACTGCGACAACATGTACCGGTCTTACTAGCGCGATGATATCGATTCGAATCGGATACAGTTTTCTTTACGATACCATCAAGGTATCGATACTTTTACTCATTGCTGGTATTGTATGAAGGTATCGACACCTACGTTTATTTATAAAAAACCAAGTTGACCTTCATGTGACCTTCACACCTCCACTCACGAAAAACCTAACACCAGTATATACTCCTGTTGACACCATTCAACGGTCATCTGAAACCGATAAAAACGAATTTTTAGTAACAATATCGAGAAAAACGAGATGTCAAAATCAGTTGGGACACCCTGTACACTGGCACATTCGAGCCGGCAGGCATCCACTCAGCTTGCTTTCCCTCGAACTTCCACTTACATTATACAACCGACAAAGAATACGGCCGTTGATTGTTCGGATTACAAGTTTGCCGAGCAATTCATTTACCCCGTTCAAAGAGGGAAGAAGTTGGTGGCTCGTTTAACGAAGCGACTCTGCGTTCGTACCCCACTGGGAAAGAGACGAGCATTAACGAGACCATTGGCGGAATTCGATCGGAAACCCCGTGATCGATCCGGCCGGCTGAAAAAAACGCGTTGCTTTTCACGCCTGTCGGTTCGTCCCTCTTCGTAGAAGGCGATACACCCTCGAATGGCCACGCAGAGCCGGTCCTATCGGAGGGCGAACAGTGATGTTACAGAAGCTGAAAAATTTAACATACGACCAGAATTTCATATACTATTACCCTAATTTCTTATGCACTTCATATTATAGTATGCTAAACTATATTGCATTATAATATTACACGTATTAATATGCTACAAAATTTAACTTAGCATACATCCAATGCTGATGGTTCTAGTGTTAATTAGGCCCCTAAGTTCGCGAACGGTGGCTCGACGCGACACGGTTGGCTAATGCAAAATCAAACGGGAACGGGATCAAAGTGCGCAGGTTGGTTAATCTCCGTGGCAGCTAATCAGGGTACGCGGATACAATTGTTTACAGGGCCGCTCTGATTGCTTTATCCCCTTGCCGGAACCGACACGACACGACAGAACGCAACGTGATTCGATGCCGTTCAGGAATTCCCCATTCGCCGTCTTCTGTATTCTAGTCGGTCCGTCGACCGTTTTGGAGACTATCCTTAAGGTGGTTCATACCTGACTCTCTAGTCAATAAAGCATCATATTAATAATTGGAATTATACACCCACTAATACATTTTAATAATTTATAAAAATTACATCTTTGAAATTCAACGACATTTCCATTGATCGTTCATCATTGTATTGTAAATAAACAATATATTTTGGTTAGTCGTATAACTCCACGGTGCTCGTTTCTGGTACGTTTTCCAACGTTGTCTTTGCACGCATATCTATAATACGTGGTTGCGTGTTCAGTTTTCCCGCGTAGTCAATATTCAATATTCTTATATGTAAAGTTAATTATATTCTCGTGCATTATAATTTCGAAACTTTGAATTCACTAAATGTATTTGTATTTCGCGGGTATGACCCTACTTCAGCAACATTGCCAAGTCCTCCGCATAGTCCCAATAACCATCCAATAACCTACATATCCTGGACTTCATTGTCAAATATATTCCTGGAATGTTCAGCATGGTACAAGATTTAGTTCATTATCAGAAAGCTCAGGATTTATACATTCAATGCCTAGTTTTTAGTTAGCACTCCTAATTTTTGTGAATAAAAAAGATTATACTTCCGGTAAGAAATCGTAAGACTCCCATAAGAGCTGTGTTGAAAGCTCAATTTTCGACAAGCTTTTTCCTATTTATTTCATCGGTGACCAAATTTTTTTTTGTGCGCATATTTCGTTCTTATAAACACTCTGTACGAATTTCATTTAATTATCTAGTCTTTCGAATTTGGCACGAACCACCTTAATACAGAATTCGCGACCCCGTTTCCCGTGTCCTGTCCACGGAAGAAACACGTAAATTGTAGAGTCACTGTGCGCGCGCGTGTGCGTTCGGGGTGGATTCCTCTTGGGCGGCGTTTATACGGTCGTTGTCGAGGGAAAATTCAGTTCTCGTTACGAAACTGTTTTTCCGGCAATTTATCCGGGGCTCGTTTTCACGGTTGAAATATTAGCGCCGACGAGGGGTGGAGGAAAGCCTTCGCAAAGGGGGACGACGCCCTGGTAATTTCGGTTAACCGCGTAATGGATCGAATTCCTTGGTCTGGGCTCGCGGCCGCGGGTACTTCGGACACGCGGAACATGGCACGGATTTACGAGCGATTCCGGTCCGTCGTGAAAAGGCCCCCGTTTTCAGTCGGCTCCTCTAACAGGAAAACGTTAACGAACGAACTAGCGAATGCACGAACGTTCGCGGGACCATTTGGCTCGCCTAAACGAACACGTAAACGCAACCCAGATTGCAGATTCAAACGGATTCCCGTGGATATCGTAGGATCCGTAAACGTTCTTCGTTTGAAATCGGAGAAGTAGGTGGTGGTGGATGTTTATGAAAAGCACCAGAAAAGCATCGCGGTGCGTGATAAAATAATGTGTGTAAAATGGACTGGCGCACACACTGGGAAAGATTGGTCGAACGAGCGACCGATCGAACGATAAACGACACTCGGCGAAGGCGTGAGAGAGACAGTGGATTTGCTTTACGTGGTCCGTGAATCGAGGAAACGGTAAACCGGGTAGGGACGCTGTTTCATTATCAAGTTATGTGGGTGGAGACGCGTAGTTCGCGTATATCGAGTGAGATCCGGTGCAGGTGCACCGGATAGGATGACCGTCGCGCTGTGTGGTTCAGTTGCAGTTGCAGCCTGTCGTCGCCAGCCGGTCATCACTTCTCTTCCTTATGATTTCGCCTGCGGATACTATACACCTGCACATACATAGGCGTAGCCAGATTATCAGACGGGGGGGGGGGCTGAAATATTAACACATCGACTGTCAGAGTGAAAAAGGTTGTACGTAGCCAGACACATTTTATTTTGGTTTTAAAGCTATAAATCGTTGATAATGTATTAACGTTCTGTTAATTGAGGCTGTTGGTCGTGTTTCAAATTATACTGCAATATTAAATATTACGTAAAAATTTTGTAACTCTCCGAGGGAGGGGCGGGAGCATATCCAATATTTTTCTTGTAAGGTGGGGCAAAAGCCACTTTTTTCTAAAGGCAAATACCCTCTCCCCTGCCCACCCTTGGCTACGTCCATGCACGCATATGTGTACGTGTACGATTGTACAGTGTACAGAACGATGGGAAATCGTTGCGTAATCTTGTTAACGGTTCGTCATCCTTTACACGAGAGCTTGCGTTGCCTCCAGCGCCGGATTAAGGGGGGCCCATCTTTCAAAGGGGGCCTCGATCTAACAATCCGTTTATGTCAAAAAATAATTGCATGAAATGTTGTTTACTGTTTCCCTATTTGAAATAATGAAAAATTTTTCCCTAAGGAAGAAGTTGATTCAAATCACCCCATGAATCACCCCTTTCTAGGATTTACAACTATTTTGGGACACCTTGTATACATGGATATGCTGTTAATTCCTATGATAATATTATATCTAATTTTTCTGTAGACTTATTAGAGATAGATTACACACTTAAATACAATTTGATATTGAATCCCCAGATACGGGGGTCCTATTGTACATAGTTCGTGATTTGAGGGAGTTTGTAAATTTCCTCAGGACTCAGTAAGACCGGCAGAAGGGAGTTGTTTTGTCGTTCGCCGTTGAAAGAGGAAGGTAGACGCTCGAGAAAAGCGAATAATTTAGTCGAATATCCTCGGGGGGGGGGGGGGGGGATAACAGGGAACACCTCGAAGCTGCGAAACAGCCTGGGAAAAGATGGAACGCGAGTGTACCGGGTACAACCCGTTAATATTACGTCTACCGTTATCGAGAAACTTTTCCTCCCTTCGACTCCCACCATGTATTTTTCATTCTCTTTTCCGTTCGTTCGTTAAACATTGAATCGCGCGTTCTCGTCCGCTCGAAATCGCGAGAACAAGGTCATTGCTACGCGTCGTTAAAAGTAGCAGATTTTTCACGCGAACTCGAAGAAACGGGGTTGTAATTCGGTATGTCCCAACTGTTGTAATAAAACGAAATTTTGAGGAGGTGGGATAAAGGGGGGGGGTGGATTTTTGATTATTATCTCGGAAACTAATAAATATCCGAGGCTAAAATTTTATCTTCAGGGTACTTCCTCTATTATCCCTTCAAGTGATGATTCCGATGAACCGATCGATTCCTGTGACCTCGTTAACCCTTCTGTGTGGCAATACTTTTGACGAATAGGTCGTGTGCGCGCAGAATATTCTACTGTTTATGGCAGTACTACTATTAATGAAACCATGGGCGTAGCCAAGGGGGTCAGGGGGGCTCCCTTCCCCTTACTATTTAACCCTTTGCACTCGACTGTCCCCTCTGAAGGGAGAAAATGTATGGAAAATTAGAAATTCTGAGTGCAAAGGGTTAAAAGTATTACAATTCAAGTTTTTAAACCAATGAACAGCTTTGGTTAGTTATTATATAAAGAGAATATTTAACCTAAAATTTGAAATCAACATTACTATTATCATCTTGCTAAAATGGGTGATGAATTCTACTCATTTTGAAGTCAGGTGGAACTACGTTACTCAGCTAAAGATTTTAAAATGACCTAGGACTAGGTTACGAACGCATTAACCACCGGACGAACGGAAGACAAGCGGTGATTTATTAAATTTCCCGAAATATTATTCTCGTATGCACGCGTTACCGGCGAGAAATCCTTCCGCGCTTTACAACGCGCCAGATTGCCGAACAATAGGAGAACCCGACGTTTCGACGCGTCGCGGAATTGACGAATTGCGTCCTAATTACCCATGGATCGTCGTGTCGCGTTGCGCGAATCACAAAGGTTGCAGGAAAGTGATCGTCCTCGCGACTTGGTCGATCTACAAATTTATTCCCTGCCCCGATCGGATCAGTGGAGAGATCTCGATCTTAATAAGGTCGCTACGAAAGAACGGCAGCTCTTTGGAATCGAGGACCTTGCAGCAAGAAGGTCGCAGCTCCATTTATGACAGTTTGTTTTTTTTTTAGTTATGACGCGTAATGTTTGTAAACAAAAATATGAACGATTTATTTTTGCTAGTTTTTGTTTTTAACACTAGAACTAACAAGCAAGTCAAAATGACTTGTCAGTACACTCCTCTGCGATCGTTATGATAAATTATTGTTAGTGATTTTGTGCACTATCTCTAGTCGCGAGGATCTGGAAATGTAGCGGGGAAACGAGTGGAAAAGAAAGCTGGAGATCGGGGACAGAGACAGATAGAAAGAGAGTGAGAGAGGGAGAGAGTGGGATCGTCGAGGGGGGGGGTGGACGAAAGGGATGGTCGCGTAGAGGGGAGTATAGTCGGTCGGAGGGCAAAACGGGTGGGAGGATGCAAGGTGCAATCAATAGCGAGATTGCCCTCGCTCGGTAGCTACTCGACGCCAATAGAGGAACGCTTATAGACACAAGCGTAGAGCCGTTACGATTGCAGATTCGCCGGTACGGACCGAGATATCCAGCTTGACCGTGACACAACCGTCTGCTGCCTGGACGACAATAATTTTGTCCATTGGTCCCGTCGCCACAGTGGGCCATTACCATAAAATAGGTGGAATTAATCCGAAAATTTTCATGTCATGAAATGAGTAAAAATTACAATTATTCGTGAGCTTATACTCGCTTGAGAAACACTGAACAGGTTACAGACCTCGATGACGTTTTAAAGGGTGTCTCAGGTAACTTGATCACCTTGAATAATGATTTAATCTCTCCAATTTGTTAAGCGCAACAAATTCCAAATCGGTTTTTATCTTCAGTTGCCGCTGGCTTGATGCGATTCGAAAGTGAAATTCGATTTTATTGGATCGAGTCGCGACTAGAATAATCGTTCTGGCTAAACGAATCGATATTATTTCTTCGATGCCCTTTGTTCCACTTAACCAGCGCTCCAATCTTCTTTCCTAAATACGGCCGAGCAAGGTAGAAGTGCTACTTAAATTGTCCTTCCGGCGTAACGTAAATTTTGTTCTTTTGTTTTTCTCCTTTAATCGCGAATACTGACAATTTATTCGTGGATGTTCGCACATTTCGTAGCGCTATGTACTTGGATTGATGTTGGGTCCATATAATACCTGCATATTCAATATCTGCAAGAACTAGGGAATTATAAAGTGTGGAAGTGAATTACAAGTGTGTACTTATGGACAGTAGTGTACGCCCGCGCAATTCTCGTGTCTCGAGCGTCTTTTTACCGCGTTACGTTGCGACGCCCGTCGCGGTCGCATCGAAAAACCGTCGGACATGTCCCCGTGTAAAATCAGGCTTAGCTGCCACTTGGTGGCCGGCCCTGAGCACCTATTATTCTACCCTCTACTTCACCGTTACGAGTACTCGAGAATCGTGCTGCACAGAAGCTCCTTTCCGTGTCAAGATTTTCTGGAACTTACGCGAAACATACCTCGAGTTCGTCTCGCGTTTCAAATTTCCATCCCCCCCTTACCATGACTCAGCCAATTTTTCTCCATTCTCTCGTTAGGTTCTCTCGACGGGCTCGCCGTTTCTCGGCTCCCGTCGTTTTCATCGCACCGTCTGAAAGAGTACTGTCGCGCTGAACAACGGTTCGTTCTCCACGGATTCGCTTGATAACGCTCGACGTTCCACTGATTTAAGAAACGGAGTAGGGTAAGTGTGTCAGTTACACTGTGCCCATTCAGACGAAGTTCAAAGTTTTCGATCCATTAAATAGCTTTCTCGACCGTTTCTTAATTTAATTCAAGTTATAAGTTTTAATTATTATTAAATTAATTTCTTATGTTTTGCATCTTCGGAACACTTTTAAATTATATTTTGATGTCTCAATAATTAATTAAATTTTATTTAAAAATTTCAGAACGTTCATTTGACTGATCATGTAATATACTGTACATAAAAATAATGAGGCACAGTAACTGACACATTTACCCTAGGGGTTCGCATTTGCGCGGTGAAAAATTATTGGTCTCCGTCGAGTGCCCCCTCCACCACCACTGACACACTAGCCAAAAACCGTGTAAAAACTGCGACGGAACGTTCGCCTCGACTTTTCGAATTCGAAGAGATTGCTGAAGGGACGAGGAACGGGGATGACGCCCGGCGAGGGGCGTCCTACAAATTCTGCGGGAAAACAACCCCGTTCTGACCTATATACGAAGCGAAATCGAAAACTATCGTGAAATCCGCTTCCTTCCCGGCATCTGTTTTCTCGCCTGTTCCCTCCCCCCATTCCGTTGCAGTTTCTTTCTTTCCTTTTGCACGTGAAACTTCCTACCTTATACTTTATACTTTAGATTTTCCACATTATAAGCTCGAGCTACTTCGATGGTCCCAGAAATACGCTCCTTCTCGCGGTATCGTCCAATCCGATTAGACCTGGATACTCTTCCCGTTTCGAGGAGATGGTTCTCGGTTCGATTCTCCTTTAACGTCGTGTTCCCGATTATCGAGAACGTTCGTCGATATGTATTTTCGAAATTTCTCGAAATTTATTTAACGTCTTAACTTAACTTGAAGGGAGGTACTGCTATTTACAAGATTACGGATTACAATTTATGTTTTGGAAACATTGAACACTCTTAGCTAGTCATTATACAGGTGTCCGGAAATAGGTGGAAGTCCTCGAAGGGAGTGATTCTACGTTACGAGCACTCAGCTAAAGATTTCAAAATGACACAGAACTTGCCGATTACGAATGTGTTAATGTTACTAAACTGTAACTCAACGCTCATCGAAACTTCTAAATGCATCCGAAGGATACGGAATGCTTCTGAAATACTCGCGACACTTAACCTACGTAATAAGTGGAAACCGGATTTTTATGCAAAATAATATTTTCTAAAGCAATTCATACAGAGAACAGAAAATGTAGGAATTTGTTTCTCTTCTTAAGTATCATATTATGTTCGGAATAACTTACAAGATTGATTGGCTCTGACGAAAGTTTTGTCTTTTTACTATATTTTAGAGATCTATACAGGCTATAAATGCATAAAATCCGCAGTGAAAACGGACCCAGACGTAGGTACAGCAAATCCGTTGGTGTCGAGACATCGTCAATTTTTCGTCCTAATTTCGATATTCACCCTCGTTTTCGCATAAACGGCTGTATTATCTGGCCCGTTTATCTTCCCCGTTCAAATTGCAGCCGCCCTTACGCTCGTACGATTTTTATCGACGATCCGTAGGTGGTGGTTGCTGCGAGTCAACGAGAGACAAATCATCGGATAAGAATTCTCCCGATTGCTGGATAAAGTCGGCGCGTGAAGACAAATACGGGGAATATCATTATAATCGTTCTGCTTATTGGATGTGGATTCGTGGCGGTATCATGGGCACAGCAGCTAACGAGCCTTGAAATTGGCTATTCAAAGGGATCGACACGCATAACGATCCGACGATTTTTCCTTCGATTCTCCTTAAGGTCAATGTCCCTATTTCTAATCACGAAAGAGTTCTGCTATTTCAGAAAATTCATTTTTATTATTTATTCATGCAACAATCGACAAAAAAAACTTATTAGATATAGAATTTAAACCTCTATTTCTAATTAAATTTAAATAAAAGTATTTTTAAAAACATTTTAACTTAATAATAATTCATTTAATGTGAAGTATAAAATGTCACCATTTATGTTTAGGTAGAAGTGCCAAAATTAAACTTTGCAGAATAACATTAAAGATTCTGCAAGCTTTTTTTTAGCGAAAACGCAGCGTCTACGTGTAACACATTTTTCGTATAACTTATGTATTCTTTAACTTTTTACATTAAATAAACAATATACGTACTGAGCAGAAATCGGAACGTGATTAGAAGTAGGGATATGGACCTTACTTTCTTTTTCTATATTTTTTTTTTCGTTCAACCTGGTCGAACCAATGGAATCCTTTCGTTGGGCAAGGAGTGTATTTCAGGGCGGAGAACGAAGAAAGAATTCGCGGTACGACGACTTTTGTTTGACGAGGAATCTTGAAATACTTTTTCTCTCTTTGTGGGTCTGCACCAAGATGAAGAAAGAGGGAAACACACGGAATCACGGGGCTGGAAGACGAAAAACGAAAGAAAAATCGAAGTACCTAAACGGGAAGGTAGCAGATAGGGAATCCAAGAGGAAAAGCGAAGAGGACTCGTTCCATGTGGATGGAACACGGATCAATATCGTCGAGGTTGAAGCATCCTTCGGGTGAGACTGGTTCGATTCGATTCGAGACGAAGAAACGGGGGATTCGAGACGAAGAAACGGAGGTTTCGACGAAAAGACAGCAACGGGTATCTTGTTTCGCCACCGCGGAATCGTTTCCCGTCATTTACGTCCTCTTTTCTCTGCTTCGTCTGGGATACGATGGATTGCCTTCAACCGTCGAGACGGTCGCGCATCGAATTGCACGATGAAAATTCTCTGGAGAGCAAGATTCTCGTGTGGCGATGGCGAAAAGAGCCCACGATATTTTCATCTCATCAGAGTTGTCGGAGATCATTTGCAACCGAACCCGCTTTCATGAAAATAAACAAATTACTCAATTCGTAAATTTGTGTATTTTCAAAAATTTGTCCTGTTTATCGATCCAATAGAAATAGATCCACATTTATCGTCGCTAGATCCACGTTTCGCTTCAAACCGCTGGACAATATCAATAGATTTTATATTCACCAGATATTCCACAAAAAAGGAGACATTGGTCGCTGGGAACAATGTCTCCACCAATTCATCCATCAATCAAAGACTTGCTTATTGGTATAATTTAACAGATGGCAAATAAACGTGGAAATTATTTAAAAAAAAAAAAAGATTCACGTTTATCGTCGCTGGTTTTATCATTAACGATGCACGAGTCGACGAAACGGTTTTTCCGTTTCCGTAGCGGTGTAAAGTTTTAGCCCAAGGTACAATATTGTCACCGCAGCCGCAGCTGGCGTACTTATATGTATCTGTTCGAAAGCGTTCCTATGGAAACGCGGGGGTATTCTTTTCACGCCGCGCGCGCGTTTCCGTCCACGATCGTTTCGTTAATGGTGTCTGAATCGATCGATACGAAACCGACGACCTTACGTCGCGGGAACATCCTATCTTTGCGTCCCTTACGGGGACATAACCCATCGCGAAAAATGCGAGTTTCCAGGTCCAGGACGTGAAAATTGGTTAAAGGAAGGAGATGTCCCGTTGCTTTTTCTTCGAACGGAACTACAGTACTGGAGAAATGTTTTTTGGACAGAAATCGTTTCATGTAATATTTGAATTAATGATACTACTGACGTTACATTAAATAATCAACATCTGTCTTGTGTAATTGTTCGTTTCTTAGGTAACCCATACTCGATATATTTTCTAAATGTCCTCCTCGAACAAATTGTTTATTTTCTTGAATATACCATCTATTTAGGGATTTCCGCACATCGCGAAACTATGGATGTATTGTTTTAACATTTTTTACCACTTACAAAAAACAAGTTCATTTATTGGAGCAACGTCGACAAACCAGGGGGGTAGCGTAAGACGCGATTTTCCCCGGGACTCGTAAGAAAGGGCGAGAAACAGGGATGTAGAAGATGTAGGAGTTAGCAAGAGGTTGCAGGATCGACGATACACAAGAGGTGCCTGGGGAGTGCTGGACCATACGGCCGTAGCCGTGTTCCCTCGCGTCCTCCTAAAAATTCGAAACTTTTTCTCCCTCGACCAGTGGGAAACCGCCTGCCGGCTGGAAATTCTTCTCGAAGCCCCCCTTTCCCTATTCTTTTTATCGTCCGACGGAAAAATCTTTCGTGACGATCGTTCCTACGATTTTCCGTCTTCGACAATGGGAACGTTTGCCACGAAGATATTTCACCTTAATTTTCGAGATAATCGTCTTTGAAAATTAATTCGAAACACGTGTATTCATCGTAGTAGTAAGTAGAAACGGAATGCAATGACCAGACGCGTTAGCTCTTTCCAAAGCAGATTTTCAAAGTCGATTGTTTCGACCACTAAGCCTTAAATGCACCAATTTTATCCCATAGTTTGTTCTTATTTTTTAAATAGGAATCACCTAGTACCCGCTAGTACACGTTATTCGGTCGCACCCTGTATATCTACCTAACCTGATCGATGGTAGCTCACGCGTCTACCAACCTTTTTTCAGGCTGCTTATTCTTCTTGGGTTAACATCGCCCCCCTCCCTCCCCTCGTACCATAGATCTTTCCAGGATCCTTCCACTTTTTTTTCCGCGACTTCGTTCATCAATTCTCGTCTTTTCTTTCCCTCGAACCCTGCCTCGTGCCGCCGAACAAACGAATTTTTACCGAAAATCTATCGGTTGCGTTACGCGCTGCTACACTTGGAATCAATTTTAGATACGCCACCATCGTCGCAGCCGTCGCCGTCGACGTCGCCGCTCCTCTGTGTCCGGTGTTCCGTTCGCGTATCGATTTTATCTCGCGTCGGAGGAAGAATGACGCGCGGCCCCAAGATATTTTCGTCGGTGGTGCACGACGGGACTATAGGGAGAAAAGGAAAGAACGGAAATCCGTGAAAGTGCCAGGGTATATTTAGCTCGCGATGCCCGTCCGATTATGATTTCGTTCCCCTGGCGAGATATCGCCAACACAGCCGTGTTCTCCGTTCCTCGTAAATATTCCAATGGTTTCTGCTTGGAAATAGCTGCGGGGAGCAGCCCGTGAATTCGCGATTTCTGTTCCTTGGAATGGAGCCCCGCTTGTATACAGGGTGTCGTGTAACTTGTGTAAATCGTAAATATAGAATAAAATGTTTTCTTTTCAGACTTCGTTTTCGAGAAAATTGACTTTGAAAATTCATCGGAAATACAAGTACAAAAAAATACATACTTGCGTTTAGTAAGTAGAAACCAAAGGCAATGGTCAGACGCGCCAGCCTGGTCCTATTCTACTGCAAGCGCAGTAGAATGAGATTTCGCTCCGTGTCTGACCACTGGCTTCCATTTCTACTTACTACACGGGGCGAAGACTCATTCTACTGCAGTAGAATAGGACTAGGCTGGAGCGTCTGACCATTGCCTTCCATTTCTACTTACTACGCGGAGCGAAGACTCGTTCTACTGCAGTGGAATAGGACTCTGCTGACGCGTCTGACCATTGCCTTCCATTTCTACTTACTACATCCAGGCATTTCAGATTGATTTTGCAAAGTCGATTTTCTCGAAAACGAAGTCTCGAATGAAAATATTTTATTCCGTGTTTTCGATTTATTTTTTCACGTAGAATCACCCTCACCCCGGGTTGTACCGTCAGTTACGTGACACCCCATATACTCAAACACGAACGACACTTTCGAGAAAATAGGACCTGGGACCGGGAGTCTCGAAAGTTTACGTTTACTGGCCATCTGGTCGATAAAGCGACGATGGACGATGGGTAAATCCATCGACGATCGCTTTCGAGCGTAGTCGCCCCTTAAAACGAACGGATTCCGAATTGAGACGGGCAGTTTCACCGCGCCCGACATTTGATCGAAACTCTGACACGGTTCGAGGCCCGTCCAAAGTGGTCCACACAAATGTTTAAGAATTATGAATTTAGTTGAAAATTTAACACAACATTTTTAAAAGTTTCAACGTTCGATTGCTACCAAACAATCGTAAGGTCAACGAAAAAATTATTGAAAAAGAAACGTTTCCATAAACTTTTCATAAAAGGGCGTCGGATAGGGACGGTCGAATCTGTCGAACGAGATGGAAAAGAGTCGCGTCGTTTCCTTTCGCGGGACACAACTTTTCCTTTCTCGTCGAGTATCCTTGCGTCGTCTCGACGTAGCCTGTGTAATCGTCACGCTACGTTGGCTCGACTCCAAGGGAAGCTCGCCGTTCAATTGTTAGCTGTTGCGGACCGTCGATGCGAACGATGCCGAACGGCCGGGCCTCGGTGAGTTTAGTAATTTGAAACTGCAGCAAGCAAGTGTTGCCGCGGCGGTCCTTCGACATATACAGGGTGTAACAAAAGCGTTATAGAGCCCTGAAGTGGGTCACTCGTGAGATGATTTGGAACTAGTTTTTCCCTAGCAAAAATGTTATCCGAGGCTTTGTTAACGAGATATTAACGAAAAAACGACTCTGATTGGTCGAGGTTTTTCGTTAATATGCAATGGCGGTGGGGAGCACAAAATTTTTGTAATGCAACATATACTAAAGTACATAAATCTTAAAAAATTGAAATATGTTCTAAGTAACATTAAATATTATTTAATTCTAACGAACGCTTGATTATAACGAACAATGCTTCGTTATATTTCAACAACTTTGAACCGATTTATTTCTACATTTAGTACAATTTTTAATTATTTCAAATCTTCCTATCATTTAAAATTCGACTTTAACAGTTACAAAACCTCGGAAACATTCATTCATTGGTGCGTTTATCCAACGTGGCGTCGCGCGACTTCTTACATCGATTTATTTTTCCAATCTTTCGTTCTTGCTGCGAGCGAATTCCGCGTGAATCCGATAACACCGATGTATGTACTTACATATCTGTACCGAAGGTATATTCCGAAGTCTCGTCGATCTCGGTCTCGAGACGCGGCCCACGGAAATCGAGGTTATTTCGATTCCGAGCATTCCGAGGGATTAGAGCCTTCCCCCTCCTCCGTTTTCCGTGGCCAATCGCTGCCTCGTTAACATCCCTACCCTGACGGAAATTTTAGCGTTTCTCGAGCCGCGAAAATTCACGGCGAACCGCGTCGATGTAATGACGAGCTTTTAATTTTTTAAATTAATATTTTATTCCACAAAACTAACGTATAATGTTTGTAATAGTGATGTCATAGTTGATAAATAGCGACCATTAATTACCTACACGAATTTAATCCAATAAATGTGGCTAAATATCTTATGCTATCTTGGGCTGTCCATAAAGATAGTTCATTCTTGTATACGAGTAGTGTTACAAAAATGACATAAAATGTCTCCATTGTTATTTTTACTAGCCAAAATTTTACAGTCTGCGACCGCCCTGTGTTTGGCCGTCCAGGTGAGGGGGAACCTTTTGCACCCCCCCCCCCCAGGAACGGCCCTGGTCAGGATATCGGAGATTCTCGAGTCTCTTTGTCGAGCGGTGAAATTCATTGCGACTCGTATTTACAGCGTAATACAGAAATTTAATAAGCGGACGGGCTGCATTTACGGGCTGCATATGTACATCGTTTGATATAAACGCGTTCGTTTAATAGTCATGATGCGCATACGTATTACACTCGCTGCGATTGGTAGCCAATGTTATCGCGGGAACTCGGTTGGCAGACTCGCGCTCTGATTGGTCTGGGTTTTTCGTTAATATCTCGTTAACAAAGCCTCGGATAACATTTTTGCTAAGGAAAAACTTGTTTCAAATCACCTCACGAGTTTCCCATTTCCGGGTCCTCCAACATTTTTATTACACCCTGTATACATTCATGTTTGTAATCATGAAAACTACGTAATTCAATATGATAAATAATTTTTTCCAACAAATTCACATTAGTATGTAATTTAACGTACAAACTAGGTTCATCTATAGGAAAATGCAATGTGGGAATAAGGGCCTCCTATTCGAATTTCTAATCACTTATAAGCACATTAATTTTATAAAATCCTCGTAGAATAATATTTTTCTTTAATTATTAGGCCTAGTCCTATAATTTTGGCCAATGGTGTACACATCGAAGGGAAATAGTGCCAAGCATACGACCGATTACGATTCAACGTTTTCCGGCTACGATGGATTTCCGAAGCGGATGTCATAAACGATTCGAGTTACTACATTAGGAAACCCAGTGATTCTCGATTAACGATTCAAGTTCGTGTCGCATCGATAGGACCGACCGAAACGAGCTCTCGGTGGTATCGCTTCGAAACGTCCGATAATCGATTGTAACACGCCTAGCCGTGACGAAGAAACCGAAATTCCCCGGCAGACCAGAGAGTTACGCCCACGGAAACGGATCGTTACGTAAACGGAAAATTTCGCATCGACGGAATTCACACCGTGGTTGGATTTCACCGAGAAGAAAGAATTGCGTTTTTTTTCGCCATTGCGACCCTCTAATCCGCCGCCGCTGGCCGGGGCATTCTCGTGAAACTCGAAAGTCTCTCGTATCCTAGTTTTCATTACCAGGCACGGATTAAGATCTCTTGTGGCCGAGGGCTATCAAACCATTAGGGCAACTAATTTTTATATAAAACATACAATAAAATGAATAAATCTTCAAAAAATAAAATTTATTCTAAATACAATAATATTTAATCATAACGAACGCTTGATTATAACGAACTATGCTATTTCTACATTCTGTGCAGATTCTAATTATGTTAAAAGGAAAACAATAAACAAAATTTCATTCTATTATTTTTTGACGTTAATGGGGAGCTTAGATCGGGGCATCGCTGGAAAGTGGAGCCCCGTTCTGAACCTTCCATTTCGTTATGGTTAAATGTTATTTAATTTTATTTAAAAGAGGTATCAATTTTTTAAGATTTATGTTTTTTGTTGTGCTGTATTACAACCCCCTCCCATTTTTCAACCATTGGGACCCCCAAAAATCTGATTACCCTAGGCCACAAAAAATCTCATTCCAGGCCTGCCCCCTTCCCTTAAAAACCCTCTGTTCATTACTTTGAAGAATGTTAACCTTATTTTTTGTTTTTGTCCTCCCCACGAAATCCCTCTCGGTTCTCTGAACTTGGCCACCCCAGCGTAATTTCTCGATCTCTTTACCTCCACCGGTTCGGTCACGTTTAACGAGCAAGAACGAGAGACCCGGTTACGAACAGTCGAGGTGGAAAAAACGGGTTTCCAAGGCGCGGTTTACGTGGAGTTTTCCTCTGTTTCGGAACGATTAGGCCGGTTTAGCCTGGGTAACCGGTCGTTAATTAAAACGTCACGGGACGGGAACTGTATGGAAAAGGAGGGAACATTGTGTTCTCGAGACACACTTTACCGCGCTTTGTCTCAAGTTATTCGCTAGCCTTTGTGCAGGTTTGCCGGAGAAGCGACACTTTGCCAGCAGCTGTCTCTCGAGCAATTGTCTTGGGCGACGAGCACTGCCCCCTCCCACCCTTCTATCGAGGCGCGAGTTAACCGTAGGAACGTTGCTCGCGAATCACCGAAAGCTTTTCCGCCGACGTTACATTTACCCCACGTCACAGTTTACAGGGTGTTCCATAATAACTTCGTCTCCTGGAAATAAGAGGTTCCTGGGATGATTTGAAACAACTTTTTCCTTAGCGAAAATGTTATCCGAGGCTTCGTTCACGAGATATTAACGAAAAACCCCGGACCAATCAGAGCGCGAGTCTGCCGGCTGAGCTCAGATTGGTCCGGGGATTTTCGTTAATATCTCGTGAATAAAGCCTCGGATAATATTTTCGCTAAGGAAAAAGTTGTTTCAAATCACCCCAGGAACCCCTCTGTGTATAGTGCCTCCCCGAACTATAGTGACTTCGTAAAAACAGCAGAGATTCGAACTGCATTCGATACGAGTATTTTTTTTTTACCTACTTGGTATCGCAACTGTACATATCGATACCAAAAATACTCGGTATCGAAACAAAAGTATCGACTAATGTACTCGTATTCGTGTGCCCGTTTCACGATTCCTTGAAAGGTCAAAATCAAGTCGATTAACCTCAAGACATCGATCGCATCGCGACAATCATCTCACCGCTCGAATACGACTGAGGGAAAAAAGCATTTGATATTTACAGACGTTGTTGTCCTTCGATTTCTCGGAACATCCCACTCATTCACTCTCCACTCTCTCTTTTCCTCCTATATCCACACATTCCCAAATTCCGACTTATATTCATACTTCTATTTACTTATTTTCCTTGTATACACCTATACACATAACCTGCCTATTCTTTATATTGCCCCCTTTGCAAACCTGCTTTATAATTCTGTTAATTTTGTTACTTTATGTCTGTACATGTATACCAAAGGGCTAACAGTCCGTTTAATAAATAAATAAATAAATAAAATCCTACACAAATCGAGTCAGAGCACGGATTCGATCGGTCGTCGCGATGGACGAGAAAGCCGCGAAGGCAGGATCGTGAAGAAGGGCGACGTAGCCGCGACGGGGGTTAAAGAAGGCAAACGTTAGAGGGACCGGTGGATGCTGAATTCAGGAGGGATAGGATTTAGGGTAGCACCAGTGGGAGGGTGGAACGACGGATATGGGCCAGGTAACCGGGTCACCGTGACCGAGGGCATTGCTTTTGCAACCGCCAACCACCGCCGCCGACACCGACAGCGCCACCCCATCCGAGCTGCTCGAACTATTCCCTCTCTCCTCTTCTCATCACGCCCCCGTCTCTTGCTATTTCCCTTTTCCTACGTTCGAGCCCCTTCCTCTCCCTTGTTACCACTCCTCCCTCTCCGCGACCTCTCCTCCATCGGCACTCCGCCACTCGATACGACGAGCGAACAACAGTTCCACCTCCCCCCTCCCCCTCGAACCTCCAATAGGCATCCACTACTTTGTTCTTCGATGTTCCGTCGACGCGTGTCCCTTTTCAGCTCTTTCGGATTTTCTTCTTGTATCCTTTCCGTTGCTCTTTCATCTGTCCCGACAAGCAACACCCGTTTTTTTCTTGGTTCGAATTCGTTTGGGAATTGGACTATCCTCGAAAATCTCGAGGTCGATAGGGAAGATAGATTTGCGTCGCAGTTCGAACGAATTTTGTTTAGCTGGAGGCGTTACGGTTTTCGTTCTAATCTCGGGAACGGGACAACTTCGAATGGAACGGTCCGATTGATCGCGAATGTGAGGCTGCCGTGGTGTCAAGGCGTTGAGTATAGGCGACGCTGGATCGAGGGTCGCTTGGAAAGCGAAACAGAGGTGGGGGAAGGTTTGCAAGGAAGACAGTATTAACACATTCGCAGCTGACATTTTTTTTTTAATTATTCAGCTCTTTAAACCCTTGTAGGTTTATTTAGATTTAGAAGTATAGAGGGTGTCCCGGTATTGATGTTACAACCGGGGAGGGGGTGATTATACCTACAAAAATAAGTCGAAAATATAAAATAAAGTTTTTTCATTTGGGCAATTGACTTTGAAAATACATAGTTATTATATAAAGAGAATACCTAAACTAAAAAAAAATTTTAAATCAATATAATGAATCATTCTGGTAAAAAGAAATTGATGATGAATGCTATAGATTTCGAAATGACGTAGAACTACGTTATCGGTACTCAGCTAAAGATTAAAAAAAAAAACATTGCCGCTTACGAATGTATTAATAAGGACCATCTATTTGTTTCTAGATCTATCGTGGACATTGCTTTCTTCTATTCCGTTAATGCACGCACGTGCATGGCCTACAGACCCTCCCTCAAGCCCCTCTCTATGTATATGTGTGTTTCACTGTCCCTTTTTTTCTCCCATCGTTTCGAAACTAAAAGTGCTTGGGACATAACTGGGAGGGGAGAGGCTGCTCTTTCGCAATTAACGATCGTTTCTCGTTGACCCGTATTTTGGTAACTCGATGCCGCTCTATTTCTGTACGAATGAATTTCGATGAACATCGAATTCTGTTCGGACTGCTCTGCCCCCTGCTCGGCAGACACGTTCTCACGAATGACACGTATTAGGATAGGTCGTTGGTTGGTCGGTAACGGCGGCGAGGGGGCCCAAAAATGTCCCTCTCCTTTCGCACACACAGACTATTCGCGATGACTGGTGTTGAAAGCTTTAACACTAGAACTACCAGCCTTGAATGTACACTAAATTAAATTGTATAATATTGTAATATACATATTATACAAGGTGTAACGAAAGTATTGTTGGTCCCTGAAATGGGCGATTCCTGAGGTGATTTGGAACAAATTATTCCTTAGCAAAAATCGTATCCGAGGCTTTGTTAACGAGATATTAGCGAAGCCACTGAGAACTTTCTTAAAATATGAAATCTGCAATCCGTTATTTTGATGGATTTGGTCGTTCTAATGTTAAGAAGTGATTCGACGGAGGATAATTCAAGAATGACGAAATTGTGCCGGAGGCTTTGTCCTCCAGTTATTAACAGTTAAAGATTCTGACACGTACACTGGCGACGTTTACAAAAAAATACGAAATATACCTTCATCTCGTAGTCAAAAAACCTGCTGCGTAACAACTGCACTCGAGCCTTGAATATCTTCTCGCGACAATTCGCAAAAAAGCACATACGAATCGTTACGCGATATTAAACCTGATTACTCGTTCAAATCCACAAGGGGCACACACGCTGAATAAACATAAAGCAAACTAATTTAAACTACACTAACACTGACTATAATAAATAACTGAAATTAATACTATAAAAAAATTCGAAAGTTAATATGTCTCACTATAAACATCCACAAAATTCATTTCGATCGGTTTGTTACTTCAACAGTTATTATACTTATTGACAAAAGGACGACACTATATTTCAAACAACTATAGAATCAACAATTTAAAAAAATTTTCAATAATCCTTCGAGATACGTTCATATATCACTAAAGACTACAACTTATCCGAGTGTCACCAAAATCCGAAATGTTATTCCAAAGTGTCCGAGTTCGCGTCGAATGGGCCCCGTTGACGACTACCATCGAACTGAGGAAACGTTGGTGGAATCCCATGGAAAAGACAGAAAGGTAATAAAGATATGTAAACAACAAGTGGGTGTAGGTAGTACTACCTGAATATTTTTCGGCGACGTCACCAACGGTCGCGAATGACCTGAAGACTTTGAGAATGTACCAAAGGCAAGATACATACATACATTTATGTTCGTGTCTATATACCTCCTTCTTTTGTAATCATACCTTCATACCAAGGGGTATTTATCTCGTTAATAAATGAATAAAATCTTGGTACACTTCAACGTTTATACAACTTGACCCTCGATTAGACAACCGATCATTATTCAAACAGGAATTGCACAGATATTTATATAGCCAGTATAAGGCATAAATAGAATTATTATTAACGTTAACCTGTATAGTGGATCGGATTTACTTTTTTGGTTCTTTCCACACCTATGTATCTAGGTAACTACTTTCGTCTTCGTGTTTTGTATTCTTTTTTTCAAACATGACTTATAATTTTGTTACTTATATCTTGTCTGTAGATGTATACCCAACGGCTTATTATCCGTTTAATAAATTAATTTTTTCTTGTACACAAATCTTTATACGTTACGTTGTTATTAAGTGAAATAAATAAATTGACAGTGTTAGGGACACTGGCATTAATTGGAACGTTTACCCTATATTATATCAAAGGGCTTATAACCCGTTTATAAATAATCATTATTATTATTAAAACACTATTAATATTATTATTATTACACACGAAAACAAAGCCTCCAACATAATTTCGTCATTTTTCGTTTTCGTTTTATTTTAACGCGCAGAATCATCCCTTAAACTTTCCGCCTACCACCAGCAACCGCGAACAACCTATACTCTACCTCTGTCTCCGGCCGTTAAGTCTGCCTCCCGGCTCTCTTATTGCCAGCCCCCGGTCGGCACGGCGCGGCGGTAAGAAAGTAATCTGGCACTCCTCGTCTATGGCCACTCGTGGACCCCGAAAGCGCGTTTATAACTGGCAGGCAACGTGAACGAGGAGCACTGGGACCGTGACTGCGGTTTCCGGCTCCGTGAGCGCCATTTGAAAATCTCTACCGGGAAATTCGCACGTACGCGACACTAATTCTCAAACTCCTTGTCCTCTGTATATCGAGAGAGAGAGAGAGAGAGAGAGCACGCAACTTGTTCACCCTGAATAACTTCTACAGTATGCATTGTATGAAAAATATTGTATAGAAAAGTTGTATGGTTTAGAAGGATACATTATATAATGCATATATTCGAGGAATCCAAATCTCGAGAGATTTCCGTTTTCTCTTAAAACTACTTAAAACAGAGAGAAATTATACGACAGAAATATGACTGGATTGCTACAGGGATTGCCAAACGATCGGCAGATTTCACGCTCGGGGTTTACGACTCGTTTGATCTGCTCGCGATACCGATCTCGATCGATTCCTTTCGGTCGACACAAGACAGAAAAAGAAGGGAAGAGACGTTACGCGCTGAAAACAGAGATTCGTGTCGTGTCGCGGTAAACGGAGGTCGCGCGGATCCCGTCCCCAAAAGAATCGTTCGCGCAAAGAGCATTATCGCTGTCTTTGATCTCGACGACCCGACCCGGACAAAGGATTACCCCCGACGCGTTCTGAAAGGGGGATAAATTAATGTCACGAATCCGGAGCGAACAATGACAGCCCGAATTGCGAGCGGTTGCATGCATGCATGCATGCATGCACGCGCGCGCACCTTCATCCACTGTGCACTTACATCGAATAACACAACGTATCTGCATATGTGTGTGTGTATCGGTGTATCGTGACGAGAAAATTGGAACGAGTAGAAAAGAATTCGAAGCCGATACGCATTAGTCCTAGTGAAAAGAAATTAACGTGTTCCATCATCGGCACGGCCGTTCCTGGCGGGGGTGCAGAAGGTGCCCCCGCACCTGGGCGGCCAAACTAAGGGACGGCCGTAGATCATTTATTATATGTAAACCTTGGACTAGTAAGAATAATAATCATAAGTTTTCTGATGATTATAAAAATTGTAGACCAACAGAATTTGATCAAATGAATATTATACATGTAATCTTCGTAACATTGGTTTTAGAATTCCTATCACTGGACTATTCTCAATTATCTATCCTTGTCAGTGTCGAGAAGCCTTCGACCATTCATCGAGGATTCACTGTATTACCGTTGGCGAACGATGGGAATCGTAGGAAGAAAATCCGCCCGCGAAATCACGTATCGTTCGAGGGCACCGTTTATAGCGATTCGAGTAATAGAAAGAATTTAGTAGGGATACGGCCGTTCGTGGGGAGGGACGACGGAGGGGTGGAAGAAGGATCACGAGTAGAGCAGAGTAGAGTAAGAGCAGAGCAGGGGACGACGAAGGAGGCTCGTGGCCGTGGTAAAGGGGGGAGGGTGCCGCCGCATCTGCCTAGCTCGAACGCGGATACTCGGTGGAGGCTGCAGAGAATTGGGTCAGCCAACTTGGAGAGTGTACTTCAGGTGTAGCTACCTATCTACCTATCTGCGAACCGACCAACCTACCGCTACCCTTTCGCGTCCTTCCCAAAGAGTCCGTTCCCTTTCTTTCCTCGTTAGCTTCGCTCGGCCATCCTCCCCTATTGGAATTGTGGTAGGGGGATCCATCGAACCGCGGGAACTTTTTTACTGCTCGACTCGTGCTCTATCTTCGAGCCTGTTTTCGGTCTCCACCAGAGCGGAGTCGTTGCCTCGCGGTAGCTAAACGAGGGGGGTGTCGGTGTAATCGATACGATCGCAATTAGCAGCTTACGAAATTTAATGTCCGTCCTTTCGTGGCTACGAGTTTGGCAAATCGATATGTAACATTTGTGAACGAAAGGATGTACGTTGGTGTTCGGATCGAACCTTTCGATGGAATCGATGAGATTGCGTGTCATTTCTGATGGATGTATCCTCGCTGGAAAAGACGTTCAGACCGGTGGGAAACGTCGCCTAGCAGCGAAACGGGTCAAGTCTAGATTCCCGAGAAACGCAATATTCGCGAACGCTTCGAAACCAGGATCGTACCTGGCGGTGGTGCAAATGCTGCCCTCGTGCATGGGCGGGAAGAATACTACAGCAATCAAAATACGTTATCCAATTAGAAAATACGACCATGACTTGAGAAAAAAATCTTTTGTATAACAATAATTGCCCCACTGAAGCAAACATTTTTTCCGCCCACATTTTCTCGTATCATTGAAAACAACGAAGATATTTCCAGAGATTATCCGAGGCTTTCTTAACCAGATATTAAGGAAAAAGGTGTTTCAAATCATCCCACGAACCCCTCGATTCCAAGAGCCGAAGCTGTTTTGGAACACCCTATATAGATACAAAGGCAATACATCATATCAAGTTGTTAACTAATAATATTAAATTCATAATGCCGGCTATACTGTTTTTGCACACGGGTGGCCAACAACCCAGGAACGGCCCTGGCTTCGTATTTCCCTCCGGCCTATCTCCTCCGTCGTCTCTTTCGTTTCGTCTAACTCGCTGTACACGGGAAATTTAATAAAGCCCAGATGAAAAGAAGGAATAAAGAAGGAGAACGACAGAGTGGAAAGGAACGGAGGATAACCCACCTCGGTGGATGAAAGGTCTCTCCTAGAACCGGAGCGTAATTATAACGCGGTTCCTTGGAGGTTGCGCGCGGGGTAGCTAACATTTAGAGGATATGTAGGTCAGCTACTGACCCGCCTTATTGCCTCCTCCGACCCGATCACTCCGAATAGACCTCCGAAAACCGCGGTAAGGACGAAACGAGCGTGATCGTAAACGCGTTACACGTTTTACTTTATGTGTAACTTTTTTTGTGCAATTAATAATGAATATGTGAATTCACATTATTCTTTTCTTTTTTTACAATTTCAATTTTAAAAAAACCTAACTAATTTGTAAAATAGGGGCCGCGTTAATTAGTTTTGCCTAGGGCGCAAAATAACCGGACGCCGGCACTGCGTCCGACGCTCTGTATATTCGACGAATTCCAATCGTTCTTTTTCTTTTCTTCGTTACAGGAGGCGTATAGAAAATGGGTGTGCAGCTCCCTGGTGCCTTACTTTGCTCATGGGGAACCGCAGGAATCGGACACCTCGGAAACGAGCTGGACCGGAAGCAGACTCAGGCCCTGTCGGTCCTTCTGCCAATCCGTGGAGCAACGCTGTCCTTACTTGCTTCCCGGTGATCGTGCCCCCGCGTACCCCACGCAATACGCTGGTGAACCCACCTTTCTTTGCAGAGGTAAATCATGAATTCCCTAATCGGTCGCTATCCCTTATAGTGCCTACCCCAACTATAGTGACATCGTAAAAACAGCCAGAGTTTTTGGTCCTAAATACCCTAAAAATTGTTTAGGCCGCAAGCCAACCACGCAGGGTCGGCCAACGAATTTTTCAAGTAGTTGTTGTTCGAGCCGTAGAGGTATACGTATACCAAAACAGGCAGATAAAATATACATTTTTTTCTTGAATAATTCTATCTTATGAAGGAAAAATTTTTCAAATTTCAATGTTATAAAAGTCACTATAACTAGGCAAGGCACTATACTGTTTCCTTATATACAGTAAATCCTCGACGAGTGTTCGAAGGCTTCTCGGCACTGACAAGAAGATGTCGCTTGACGCTGACTTCTTAATGATGTTTAGCACAGCAATAGAGCTTAGAATTCTGAAGCCAATGATTTCTGTTTCAGTCGCATACAGTTATTAGTTTATAAAATATTTAATGTTCAGTGCTAAGGAGCCTTCGAACACTCATCGAAGATTTACTGTACCGTTGTTTTGTCTCGTTTCGTGTCCAACGTGTACCACCAAAGGAGGGTAAAAACATTTTTGGCACCCTCTCGATTGCCCATCAAAAAAGTTACAGAGAAGAAAGACGCAAAGAGTATCATCCTTCGCTACGAGATCGAAATAACCGTCGTGGGTTTTTGTTTACCGGCTCAAAAGAACGACGCGAACTGGTGCGTCGCGAAGTTTCCGTCAGAATATCAACTTCCAGGGACAGATATTGGACGGTTCGGTGGCGCGTGTAAGGGTGGAAAATTTATGCGGACGGGGTCATCGACCGACCATCGTTCTCCCTGTTCCGGAAACGTTAGAGACACGGGTACCACGGAACTCGGCGTTGTAAAACAGCCTGCACGGGGGCCGACATTTCTCCGCGTTCAAGCGCCTCGCTGTCTGACGGGATCGAAACGGGAAACTGTCGAGAGGGGACCGGGACCTGCTTTCGACCGTCCGGTGCCATTCGTTTCCCCGTCGACCGTTTCGAATTTCGATTAGAATAGGGGTGAAAGAAAGAACGGGGGAAAAATATTGTGAAAACAGCACGAGCAAAGGTTCCCCTAAGGGCCCGTTTACATGTTCAAATAACACCGTTCAATAAATTCTTTCTATGCCGCATGTTTTGCCAAACTGTTTTCTGGACATTTATTTGAAACAGATGCAAAATAAATGGTTAAAAAATATTTGAAATAATTTTTATTCGGTGCTCTTATGTCTCCACTGTGAGTACCGACAAAGCTCATTTTGATCAGTTTGTTAGTTCAATAGTTATGATTTCTTGAAAGAAAGGCTGACCCTAAACTTCAAACAGCTGTAAAATCAATAATTAAACAAATTTTCAAAAATCCTTCGAAATACGTATATATATATCGCTAAAGACTACAACATATCTAAATTTGAAAATCCGAAATTGTGCTCCAAATGTGGAATAACCATGTGTAAACGGGCCTTAAGCACACGCACGTGTGAAAGAGAGAGAGAGAGAGAGAGAGAGGGATGAACTCTCGTTGGAAAACGAAATGAATTTCAGATCCAAACATCGCCGAGACCGGAGAGCAAGCCGCGAGAGCGTTGCACGGCAGCGAGGGGGACGAGTGTTGCTTCCGCGTGTGTTCCGAGGAGAGACCAGGATCGGGTATCTGCGCGAATTGCACGGATTGGGAGCCACGGAAACGCGGGAGAAGCCACGATCTTCCAACGGCGCCCCACTGCGAGATTAATCCTATTCAACCGGCATTCGCAGGTACGGTTTCTTTATCCTCCGGGCGAGTTTTCGAGCTCGATCTCCCGAGACTCACGTCGCGAGAATTCCAATCAAGAACTAGTCCTCGCGGGTCTGTCGAGAAGAGAGCCGACAGCGATCTTTCAATACCGATTCGTTAGCGTGCACGATGCCCCTTCCCCTTTCCTGTTTCTAAATTACAACAGTTTTCCCATGTTCGAGAAAAATACGTCTGAAAAGGGAAAGGCACGGTTGTGGAAATCGCCTTTAGAACGGCACTATGTGGAAGTTATAGTACAGATATAGTGTTATGAAACTCTCGTGGGTTTCTTCAGAACGGGCCTTGGTTTTCGAGATAATTTGATTTAAAGTTTTACATGTGTTAAGTAGTCTGATTATATAAAATGTGCCATCAAGAAAGTATTATAGCTCCGATGTTAGAGTTTCTATCATTTTCTCGCGTATACTAGTCTCCCTCAAGCGTAGATTAAATACCAAACACGCTTTTAATCCCGTTGTTCGTGACAGGTGCGGAATACCTGCAGCCGGATTCTACGGAGAGCAGCATCGACGGCGAAGAAGACGAGGATTCGTCGAGGAGCCCCGTGTCATCGTCTTCGGCGAACGTGATGCAACAACAACAACAACAACAACAACAACAGGGTACTTCGTTATGCGGAAGCGGTGGCATCGGTTCGATACCGAGCGTCTCGTCGTCCGACAGACCGTCAGCCTCGAGCTTTCCACGAGCGATTTGGTTCTGCTCGATTCTGGCTAGCTTCCTCGGTAACGTTCAAACGATCCCAGCTATCTGGATCCCCAGGATTTTTCTCCGATTAGTCACGGTACTAACCGGCGACGACGACAACGGCTGTGCCGATCGCGGCGGCAGTAGTGGTGGCAGTAGTGGTGGCAGCGGTGGAGACGCTGACGGTACGAAGCCCGAAAAAACGGGCCAGCTCGATGACCTTGTCGGCTGGCTACACCGTTGTTGCTCCGCCAGCCGAATCAGCTACGTCGGCGTGCGTCATGGTGCGAAGTGGATGCTCGAAAAGTGGGTGATGGTCGAACGTCGGTGCCGAGGTTGTTGGTGGTGCTGCTGGTGGTGGTGGTGGTGGAGATGGAGGAGATTATCGGCGGGCAATCGTGTTCGATGGAAGTACCAATCTCGACCGACGGCCGGGAAATGTTGTTGTTCTTGTTCTTGTTTCTGTTCACGTCGATTCGACGTGACGTGTCGGTCAACGGGACACGGTCCCGCGTCGATTCGCAGCGAGAAAGATACGATTCTTTCGAAAATTTTACGGGATCGGTATCACGGTTGTTGTTGCGAGTCGATGCAGTGCCGTTACTGGCCGTACCATTACAGCAGCAGCACGTTCACGGCCAAGTGTCGGTTGTGGTGGTGGTGGTGGTGGCGATGGTTGTACCGATACTGGATGTCACGATGGAAGAACCGTCGTTGTAGATCGAACGGCAACAACGTTTCTGGGAACGTACGTCCTGTCCACGTGACGAGACGACGCCCCCGTTGGACCAGACATCGGACCAGCAATCGATCCAGACGGCGAAAACAAAATGGCGACGGGCCGCTGAGTATCGTCGGCGATGGATTCGGGTATCGTTCCCCGGCGACGCAGCGACACCACGCGTTGCCCACGAGGAAGGATCCGCCATAGGCGATCGCGTGAGGATCTTCGTGACGGAAACGTCGGGTAATTGTTGTCTGTACGGTTAACGAAAGCTCCCGTCGATGGACTTTCGGTACACCACACACCTCACTGATTCTCTCGGCCCTCGTGGAAGGGTCGAGACAAGAGATATATAATAATACACTGGAATAACCGCCGTGACGACACCGATGTCGCACGATCGGACGAAGAAGCCCGAACAGGAGAGGAAAGTTTTCTTTTTTTTTCTTTCTTTTCCAAAACCCGTTTAGAGGGAGAGGGGGAGCAGAAACGATAACGAATTAAGAAACCGTGGAGATCGGTCTGACAGAGGTCGCGATAGACAGCTGCGTACTACAATCGAGATGCAAACGCGAGGGAACAGTTGGACAAGAAACGACAGAACTGTCACGCCCCGAGGATGGGGAAGGAAAACGAGTCAACGGCTCGGTTACAGAGACGCGAACACGGACACACACGGAACGAGAAGATCGTTGAGAATACCTTTCTAGGGAATAATGATGATAACAATAATACAATAATAATTCATAAAATTACACTATTAACGATTATAATTATGATGACGGGAAGGATGATCACGAGGGTCGAAGATTAAGGTATGATGAGGTTGATGATTATGATGGAAATGATGATGATTAGGAGGAGAACGATGGTGATGATAATAATGATCACGTGGAAGATTGATCATGATGATGATGATAAGGATGACGATGATGGTAACGATGGCAGAAAATAATGAGTAAATAATAATAGTTAACGAATAATAATATAAATGAATAATGAAATAAATAATAACGATTAACAACATGAAGTAACGGTAAAGTTAAACGATAAAATAATGTTAACGTAAACCATAGAATATCTATGATACAACTATTATTCTACATTCGGTGCGTCGCGTACATAACCACACGCATACATACAGAGAACAGAACACACACACACATCACGGAGATATATTAATTACCACCGATGACATTGAAAGGTACGATATTGCGTATGATGGGAGCGTATGTGACGTGTGCACGTGAAATGTCTGAATGAAAAAACGACGAGAACGACAGGGAAAGATAGAGAAAGAAAGTGTCAGTGGAGGGAAGAAAGAGGGAGAATGAAAGAGACATGCAGAAGGGGCGAGAAAGAGAGAGGAAGAGTGCCTGTAATAAAGACGATCCACGCAAGATACAAGCACCTACTCGCGTATAATGCATTAACGATTAACGAGACAACATTTAAGAGAAAAAATACACTCACATACATACACACACACACACACACACACACGAAATTGTAGGTACATAGTCTTTTGGTCGTGAGAGAAAAAGCGCGAGAAAAAAAGGGAGACGATCGAGGGCGAAGTGATACTGGAAAAACGGTGAAATTTTTGGCAAAATAATGCGAGAATAAATAAACACGACATTATCGAGGTATAATATGTGTTCGTATAGACATTACAATAAATAAATAAATAAATAAATAAATACCTATTATATTAACATAGACGTGTAACGATGCGATCTAAAAAAGAAAATGCGAAAAAAAGAGACACAGTGTGAGCGAATGAGTGAGAAGAACGAAGAGAGAGAAAAAGAGTAAGAATGATGGAAAGATGAGGGGAATGTGTGCGTGTGTATGTGGAAGCATGTAAGAAAAGAAGACGAATGGAAATCGTCGAGTAGAAGAAGATAAAATCGTAGAAAGCTGATCGTTGTTCAAAAAATACTGGCGAAAGTAGCAAAGTAAAAAGGATAAAACGTTCATTTTCCCGATACTCCTCTCCACACGGTTCGCGTGGCTTGGAATACGCAAAGTCGCGATTTCTCGTAACAACCGTGAAAATGGAAAAAATATCGAAGACCTCGATGTATTCTCTAATATTCGGAGTGATATTATATCTGGTCCCCAGAGCCAGAGTGTATTAACTTTTCGAACTTTAGTAAAAATAATTGCTACCTCCGAACTATTGAATGAATTTAAGACGAATCTCGATACGTAGAAGTGGTGAACATTGCATTAAATCCCCTATGTGATGGACTTCAGACAAATGGACTTTGATATTATTTTTATATTATTATATTAAAAACTAAACAACTTAGAACGAAATAATTTTTACCATCAAAAAGAATGAAGAATTTGATACGGGAAACATATAAAATGTAATTTTTTTTTTAAAGTTGACTTAATACACTATGACACTTGGGTCCAGATATTTTCCATTGAAATCGTGGTACGATCGTGTTCTAACGGCGAAAGCAAAACCAGCGATTTCTTTCGATCGAGACACGGGGTGGAAAAAAAATCGAATCGATACGTACATATATGCCGACGACGAGGAACGACTTACCAGACGAATGAACAGAGAAAAGTAGAAAGGAAAACGTGAACGAGGACGAGGGGAACGGAAACTAAAATGGTAGAAGTAGCTTGAAAAGGTGAAAGGTTGAAAGCATAAAAACCGTAGGGACCCGTTTGGATTCACAAAACTCGATTCGCTCCGCGAAACTGAAATTAGCACGGGCCAAATCGTCGCGATCCATCGTGGAAATGTTTATTTTCGTTCGACAGCCGATATAACCTGAATAATTGCCGCGTAACAGAGAACTGGAAGTCGACGGTTTCGATGAATCGTTAAGGTGCGTCGCTATATTGCCGATCGGCAAAACCGAACATATGGGGTTATGTTCAGCGTGGCCAGATTGAGGGATTTTGAGGGCAATATGTTTAGTGGCAATACAGTAAGAGTCCACTGTATATAGAGTTCAACGGAGTGGACCCGCGCGGAGAAAACGGGAGAAACCGCGTCGTGCCGCGCGTGTGCGTTTAATTACGTTTTGTTATACATTGTTCAATGCGTAATTGTTACTAATTTATATATAGAAGAGGATCGATAGAACTGGAAACGGAGAAGTCAGGAGAGAATGAGCGTGAGGGGGCGAGAAAGCGTGGGAGAGTGAAGACTATCGTGAATTACGAATTGATCGAGGAGAAAGGAATGGATGGGCAATCTGAATCGATCCAGGAGAACGCGTGTAAATTATTATAAATATATGAATATACGATGGAAGCAGCGGTATGTATACGGGAGTATATGGATTTATATACAGGGTGTCCCGAAATAATTTTAAATTCTTGAAATGAGTGATTCTTCGGGTGATTTGAAACAACTTTTTCCTTAACGAAAATATTGTCCGAGGCTTCCTTAACGAGATATTAAGAAAAAACCCCGACCAATCAGAGCGCGAGTTCGGCTGTCAGACTCGCACTCTGATTGGTCCGGGGTTTTTTCTTAATAGCTCGTTAACAAAGCCTCGGACAACATTTTCGCTAAAGAAAAAATTGTTTCAAATCATCCCAGGAACCCCTCACTTCCGGGAGTCGAAACTATTTCGGGATACCCTGTATATACATCGCAGCCGATTTGAAATACTGCACAAGTTCAGAAAAACCACGACTGTTACATGCACGACGATCACAAGCTTCATTAGACGCGTGATATTTCCATGGTCAATGAAGAAAAATCGATGAATTCACGGAGCAAGCGTTGAATACGATTCATTCTTACGTTTCCACTCGAGTATCCTGAAAACAGCGTGCAGTACCACGATAGGCTCCTTTCTTTTAGGGTTCCCATCGCGATCATTCGACGTCGATCTCTTCGTCGCCTCTTTCACAACACACACACACACACTCCTTCTCCCCCTCTTCGTTTGTCGTTCCTTATTCCCGCGTCACCCTCTCGTTTTTGTCGCAATTCATCCGTTCGAAAGCGCCTAATCGATAACGCGCTTTTCCAGCCGGCTCCTCTCGCGCGGAATTCTCAATCGCGAATCAATAACGCTCGTCACGCCCCTTCGCGATATCGCGACGGGTAACGACGATGGGACCGTTCCCGCGGAAAAAGAAACAGTACCTATCGATTTCACGTTGGAGAAAGTTTCCGGGATCCCCCGTCGTTGACGTTCAACGAGAACCAAGTTCCAACGATACGCTACGTTGTCCTCGAATCCGTCGACGTTTCGTCGAAAATTCATTTCTACCCCCTCCCCCCACTTCTAGGGAAGGTTTGCAAGGCTCTCGTCGCACGGATATTATATTCCTGCCGCACAGAGGCAAATAATTACACGCCGTTTCGGACCGTTCCGTTCTCCTTTGATCTGCCCACTTTTTTTTGCCATTGTCGCGCGAAAATTAATTCCGCCAACACCATTTTTCTCCCACCGCTATATAATAAAATTAAATAACGTTTAATTATAACCAGACTGCGGATTTTATGCATTTACAGCTCATAGGGCTTTGTGAAATATAATAAACAACAAAACATTCATCGGATCCAATGATTTCTCTATTTTAGCTTGAACCCAATAAGATACGTAGGAGGAAAAATAAATATCTACATTTGCTTCTGTCTTTATAAATTACTTCAGAAAATGTTATTTTGCATAAAAATCCGCAGTCCAATCGTAACGAAATGGAGGGTACAGAACGGGACCCCCTAGACCCCCCCTTCGCTGGCAGTAGAGTGTCCCTAGGCTGTTTTCGAATTTTCAGCTAACCCTATTCCGGTGGTCTATCCCCCTTTCTTTCTATCTCGAGTCAAGTTATATCAGAATTCAAGAACCGCAAGACAACCGAGCCCGCGAGACTGTTCGACGTCCGTTAAAGTAATAACGCTGACGCGCCTAAGTTTCGTGGGGAGAGGTCCAGGAAGGGTGGGCATTTGTGCTCGAAGTGAAAGCAGAGTCGTCGGTGGAGTTGAATAAGAAGGGAAAGGAAAAATAAACGGACGGCAGCAGGCTGTCGGCCAAAGGGGAACTTTCGAGGAGGCTAGTTTCAAGCGTTGCGCTTGTGTTTCGGCCGAGTCAGCCACGTACAGAAGGGTAAAAGAGTGTATGTGTGTGTGTGTGTGTGTGCAAGAAAGACAATCCTGCCAGCGTGGTGCACAGAAGAGACAGAAAGGGGAGGGGGTGGTAAGAAAGAAAATGTGTATGTGTGGACGCACGATGGAAAGACGAGTAGATAGATAGATAGTTGGACAGAGAGGGAGGGAGAGGGAGAAAACGAAAGAGAGAGGAGAGGACTAGACTACGTATTGATCTCACAAGTCTTCCAACGTGGAGAGTCCGCATAAAACAGGCCACCGTCGCCAACGTAGTCGATGTAGATGCGACATCGTTGCTAACGGTTAGACATTTCATTCAGTCCTCTGGCGAGTTTTCAATAAAATCGATCGTTCCTCTACGGCGGGGAATCACATCGGGGAGGGAATCACGTCGAGGTATTGCAGCAACGATGCCGTGACTACTTCGAAAGGTCATCGTTGACTTTATGACCGATAGAATTTACTTGCGTCCACATCCCCACCGTAATTACTAGACTGCGGATTTTATGCATTCATAGCCAATATGGCTTTGTCTAATACCAAAGAGAAAAAACGTTCGTCAGATGGAATATGTTTTCTACTTTATTCTGAACCCAATAATATATTTAAGAGAAGAAATAAATTCCTACCGTTGCTGTTGTCGTCAAAAAATACTTTAGAAAATGTCATTCTACATGAAAATCCGCAGTCTAAAAAACTTTCGAACGACACGGCGACAAGTCCCAGCGACAATATTTTTCTCATTCAACATTTCTTCATTACAACCTTTTCGGGGATGACGAAAATTTAAAATGCAATATGTTTATATTTTTTTTTCAATATATATTGTTGTATCTTTAATTTTGCACCGCCTCCGAAAATGTTGCAATGATTCAATACGCTATTTAACAAGGGAAAATAAGTCTTCTTAACCGTTGTTGCATTTCTGTACAAATTATGAAAACCGACATTATTTTCTACTTTTTAGCGCATTTCGATGCAGCTTCGTCATATTCTGCCGTACAATTTTCCAGGTCGTACATTCCGCATCGATTCTACCTCTGAAATTCATCGAGCTCTTCGATCTATCGGGAATCAGTTCCAAATCAACCGGAAGTCTGTCGCGATTCTCCGAATGGAAAATAAAATACAAAACAGAGATTGGATACGTACGTGCGTGGGTGTGATTGATATGCATATTTGGTGCGAAAGAACGATCGAGAGTGAGAGGAAGGGGGTGAAAGGGGATGAAAGAGCGTGTGTGTGTGTGTGTGTGTGTGTGTGTGTGTGTTAAAAGAGCCACTGCCTTAGCGACAGCAGGATCCGTGCTAGAAACAAGGCCTTAGAAAGTAACAAACCAGAAACATAATTAGAGTTAAGTAAGTCTGTTGTTGTTAAACGAAAAAAAAAGAAAGAAAAAAGAGAGATAACGGTACTTAGTTGAAATCAGGAGGACAAAGATGTTGACGTATTGTAAAACTACTTAGCCGTTGTACGATATTTAAGCGCGTAACGTAACATACCATAATAACTTAAAACTCTTCGTGCCCGCAATTACGTAGGCGCGTTAAACCGCGCGTAGGAACTTTACGTAGGATTATTTAAACGTCGTCGCTTGTCGCAAAAACGAAGAAGAAACCAGTAAACCACGACGCACGAAGGTGGGGACAAAACGGGAAGGGGGTGGGGGGAATCGATCGTGCGTTCCCAAGGGGAAACGAAGAAACAAAAAAACAAACAAAAACAACAAAAAAAAAAACAACAGAAACAAAGCTAACCGAGGAGAGAAAGAAAAACGGAAGGCGTACAAAAAACGTGGGAAGGAAGCGAAGAGAAATAGAACGCGTCGCTGTGTCGGGGAGTATCGGTGCCCGCGAAACAATTTTTCATCTTTCCCCTCGACCTTTGTTTTCTGCTTTTGCCTTACGAAAACTATCGCGTGAAATCGAAGAGAAAAGTTTGAAAGTGAAAAGGGAGAAGGATGAAGAACACCGATCCTTCGCCATCCGAACGAAACCTATGAAGCTTAACGACGCGTGTCAATCGACAGTTCGAACATCTTCGATCGCACGTCGAGACACACACCACCACAAACACACACACACACACACATATAACACGTACAACATTTTAACAAGCATACACACCACTTGAAACTACGACTTTGAATCCGATGTTAGCGTAGCGTACGTATACCGTAAGCTGTCGACATTTATACTATGAACTATGAGTAAATTGTAGCGATCATTGTGAACATAGTTAATAGTATAGATTAGTGAACCGCACTAATTGTACCGACAAATCGAGTACAATGTAATTATGAAGGTAATCGTGTCCGTAATCTCGTTCGGTTACGCGTGTACGTTCAACGGTGATTCGCGTCGAAGCTCGGCCATGACGAACGAAAACAATTTTCATGGAAAGCAAACGGAACAGAGAGGTTAGGATCTCGGTGTCGGTTGCGAGAGGTTAGCCACGGCAGAACGAATCTTTCTCGTTGTCATCTGCCGCGAGGCTTTACGATTTCCAAGGTTTTCGCGAACGAAACGAAACAGAGACGCGACAAACATACGGGGAAACCATAGCCGCGAAAATTCGAAATTTCTCTCGTAGGTGTCGAAATCCGTGATCGAACGAGCGTGCGTGCATTCCGATCGAGCACACTCGCGTTTCTCCGAAATCCGGCGCGGCAACAAAGAACAGAACGACGAACGACGCGTACCCCAAACCGACTCGATTCGATTCGATTCGTTTCGAAATCGATTCGATTCGAGTCGACGCGACGCGACGGAATCGCGGGAAAAAACTTTAACCTCGCTTCCTTTCCGTCTTGTTCCTTCTCTTTCCGTCCTATTCGAAGAATCGTGTTAATTTGAAAACAACCATGGACCACTTATCTTTCTCCATGGTTCCCAGTTCGAGCCAACTTTCCTTCGTCCATCGATCGTCTCGTTCAATCGGCTCTGTCGAATTCTTCGCCAAGACGAACGACGTCTTCACCAACCGGGCCGTATTTCTCGCGTTTAACGATCGAAACCGCACCGAGTCGGATAGCCAATGTTGCTTGGACGAGGGGCAGGTGAAACTGGTGTAATTAATTGGCCAATTAAATGACGTTCGCGTGGTCTTGCACGTGCCCAGGTCGCTTTCGATATGGAGAACGTACGTGGGGTAGTGATGGACGATACATGTCAATTGTATCGATATTTCGTGTCGATACATATCGATGGTGAAAATATCGGATGCGAAGTATTGATATCGTCGGTATTGATTGTCAATACTTTTAACTCATCTGTAATCTGTACTGAAAAGAAAGGCTTAAATAAATGGCTATAAAATGGTGTCGATTGTCGATGCCATCAGTATGGCGTCAATTGTTATTTGCCATTATCGCTACCTGATATATAGACTTATCTCAACGTGGGAAAATCTAGTACACTCGAATGAATAAGAACAGTTTTGTACAGTTGTTTCGAAGCTCCGATATTCCTGAGTCAAGTTTCGATACAAAATATCGATATTTGGATTCAGAAGTATCGATAATTCTATATATTGATACTATATCGCCCATCACTAGTACGTGCTCGTCGCCTGACGTTCGACTTTGTCGAGGTTAGTTCAAGCGACTTGGCTGTCAGCGATTCGATCGATTCTCGCATCCCCGACCCGGCCCATGTGTTTTCCAAATGCATTCCTACGAGGTACGTCGTCTTGGTATCGCGGGCCCGCATTAATCGACTAGTACAGCACCAACTAACCACCCTCCCCACCCTGAACCAGAGTTGACTAGTAGTTAATTAATTAGGTTATCGATCCGATTCGAGGTTCTGTCGTTTCCTAGACGAGCTACAGACTCGATACGCCACGGACGCGTGGTTCAGGCGTGCACGTGATCGAACACGTGTCGAACTCCAACGTCGATCACGCTTCCGTTACCATGGCCGATCGCGAAATTCAAGGAAACGACATTTTCGATCGTTAAAACGCGCGAGTTCCGTTCAAGTTGATTGTGTGTGTGTGGTCGTTTTCAAACGGAATACCTTGATTCCTTCGTAAGAAAACGAAACTGGGACTGCGAGAAAAGAGGAATCGGATTCGAAGAATGTGGTTTTTCCCCCGAGTTCGAATTGAATGGGATTCACCGGAAAATTAAAGCTCTCGTCGAGGACCAGTTGGAATGACGAACGGATAGACCAATCGACTTCGAATCGTACGTACCAGCTCCTTTTCTCTGAAACATTCGATACCGTTTTCATTTGAAATCAACTCAGTGGTTCACATTCGGAGAAATTTTTGTGTTTTCCGTCACTCTTCCTTTCCTTTCCCACTCGCGACTTTTGGATACGATTCAATGAAAGAAAAATCGTGACGCAGAATCGCTCCCGTCTTTCATTTGTCGTTTTCTTGAAAACGAAGAATCCGTGGTGCACGTCAATTTATGAACCACGTTTACGATCCTCCGGGGACCGTTTGCGCGGAAACTCTGGTATTCACGGTATATACGTATACATTGATTCGCAAAGCGAAATACATATAGCTGTGTATTAGGGTGGTGCTTGTTTAATTAAAAACAATTTTTTTTTGTATTGTTCCACGAACCACCCCTGTCAATATGTTCACCCTTATGAGCAAGGGTACGTTTAGAATTATTACGTCTATTTTTTTTGTAATAATACGGTGGTATTTTTATACTTTTCAGTTAAGTAAGAGGAGCGGTTAAAAGAAGGCATTGTTCTTTTCGACATATTATAATCTTTTAACGCGTTTATTTAACACTGGAATGTTATTACAGCTCACGATTTCTTAATGTAAGGATATTTCTGTCGGAATTGCTTGACTAACAGCAACAAACACTGTTACAAATACTCTATAAATCCGAGTTAGTGTATGGATTCTTCGTTGAAAATATTAATAAGCAGGTCCCTCTAAAATATTATGAAAGGTGCCCAAGCAATATTGCAAAAGTTGAATTTTTAGCACCACCCTACTGTGTATATATATATGTATATAATTCACCGAACGGAACACGGAACAGTTCCGTAAATTGATGTTTCGAGTATATTTCCGAGTTTATTTCGTGTATATTCCCTCCCTTCCTCCGATTTGACTATAGATAGATACATCGAGAAAAGTTGGCTCGAACGTGCAACGTCACCATTTTCGTAGAACGGTGCCCAGCGACCGGACCTCGTCAAACCTTTTTCATTTTACTGCCAATAGAATGGCGTCGTAAGAAATATGTCCAAATAATTGTCGAGCAATATACCGTTACGCATTTCGGAGATACGTCACCCGCGACCGCCCGATGCTCGCGAACTTTTTTTCATCTTTGCGTCAGCAAGAAGAGAAACGAAACACACAAACCACACACGCGCATACACACATACACACGAGACGCGAGAGAAGAAAATAATACGTTAATAAAAAGAAAAATAACAGAAAAAACCTTTAGGTTAAGAGTGAGCGCGCGCGCGCGCGCTACCGCGAACGTCGGATCGGGACAAATGGAAACGAAGCCATTGGAACGAACGAATGCGCGGCGAGAGGAAATTAAGCGTGCGTTGTATGCGTGAGCGTGTGCGTGTGCGTGCCAGCGCGAGAGAAGGAGTGAACATAAGAAAAAAGAAAAAAAAACGAGGAAGTGAGAAAGAGTAGCTTGCAAACGAGCAGAGATTATTAGGGTTCCGTCTTTGAGTGTTGGAGAATGTTCATTTGTAATTGTTTAAATCTAATGAGAAATGTACTGTAAAACTATAAGTACTATAGGCACTAAAAATATATCATTTGTTGACATGAAAAAATAAAAACACCACCGAGTGACGTGACGTTTTATTCGCAACGCACGGTGCCGGTGTCGTCGCGTTGCCACGGCGTTGGCGTTTTTTCCAACTCCGATCTAGTAACGAAGAGAACCAATTGGGGAAAATAAATTTTCCGGAATCTCTATTTGTCAAGGTAAGTGAATAATGTATCGTACTCTAAATAAATACAGTGGACTCTTACCAGGGTCCCAATGGTGGCGAATCGATTTAGGGGGTGGCCAAAAGTCGCCCCCGCAATCTAAATATTTATATCTTTGTTGTAAACTTGGTATGTTCCATAATTATTCGGCACAGTTTGCTTTTAAAGATAGATATTGTTAGTGAAATGCTTCAAAACTCAAAAATAATAAATATCGTTAGAGGCCACTGTAGGTGTAGACCATAGCTGCCCAAACTTTTTCGACTTACCGCCCCCTTTTAAAGGTTTTTTCTGTTCAGCCTCCTTCCGGTAAACTATCTCTATTATCAAATTTTCCAAGTATAGTCGTCTGTATAATCTTTGAATCTTAAAGAGTTAGATTTAAAATAAAATAACCAGAATGCCCCTCCATTTTGGGAACCTATAGGCAAAGAAGACAGGGCCCTACGGTAGAGCACGGACCGTGGGATTGGAAGAAACACGGAAACCCATTGGAAAGAATCGTCGGACGAGTTCACATAAAAATTCTATTTACGACGCATGTGTTTTATGTACACCGATAAGTATATGAACTGAGCGTCATCGCTACTCGTTTCATCCAAAAATAAACGTTGTACAGACTCCTCTTGATTATCGTCTGGTTTGTTCCTACACGATTATTGTCCAGGCGTTATCCCCACCACCGGGGAGGAGCACGTGGAACCTGTCAAGCGCAACTTTTAAAAAACGAATTTACGAGGGTTAGGAGCATTTCTCCCTATACGATTACTGTCCCAGTGCAGACCCGAGTTCGGAACAATAATCGAGAGGAGTCTGTATTTCTTGCCGCGGCACAACGCGGTCTGAGACGTATGTATATCCGTACTCCCAGATAGCACATGATGCCCAATGACGCCTTAAAAGCGCCTTAGACCTAAAATAGCCATAAAATGGGCGTCTTCAAGTCGTCATATGCAAACATCATATGGGAACATCACCAATCGTTACAGCGACATAATCTCCCGTGGAGTCTTCTTAACGATAAATTCAACGCTCAAGCGTGTCGAAAAAGTCGTGATTACGACTATAAGAGAGACGATTTGGCCGAGTGGCAATGGAAATGACCTCGGATAGAGATCCTACACGAATAAATTATACAATTATAAATAAAAGGAAAACACGTTCCCGCAGATGTCCCCGTTATTGATGCTGTTGCTGCATCGTCGAACCGAGAGTCTCCATATTTGACTGATTCTCCAGTGGCGTCGATGGTTGCTTCTTTTTCTTCTCGTCTTCGTTCTCCACCGATGATGGCGGTGGCGGTGGTAACGTGTTCAATAGGCCTTGTAAAATGTGGGGCGTTTACATAGATTCGCGAGACCGTGAAAGATGTTTTAAGGAACAGAAATATTACTCACCAACGGTCTCTCCTTTAAGAGAAGCTCCTGTAACAGTAATATAAGAGGATACTCTCGCGAGAACCATGTCGAGTTCGACATAAATACGAAGCACAGTGTGACGAATATATGTATATGGGCGTTTAGTACAATATTCATAGCTTCTAAACTAATCAATTTACGACCTAAAACCCCTAATACACTAGCCGCAATTTCTAATAATGTCACCATGTTTTTAAATGAACTCTTATAATTATTCCATACCAATGAAACATTTGTGTATGGTGACACTTTGGGATTAATTAAGCAAAGTTTTGTTTTTAAATTTTGTACGAGGATCGTTATACTTGTGCGACGACCGGTTTCCTTTCCCGAAAACGGTATCGTGATCGCATGCTCACCGTTCCCACGATATTTATTCAACTGCTGATACACCTGCTTCATCCTTTCGATGTTGATCCTCGAGCTCTTGCTGTGATTGACCATCGGCAACGAGTAATCTTGCCCGATGATGCATTTGGCGGTTCGCTGCACGCTGAGCGGGGCGTTCCACGGTTCGTGGATGTATCTCGTGGGGAAGCTTTTTAAAACCGGCAAGTACCGTCTGGTATTGCAGCCGGATGCAAGGTTGTTCCGAGAAAAATCGTCCGTTTTTATCGAGTGTGGAGCACCACGAATGTTCGCGAATCGTTTGCGAAACAGAAAAAACTGTTACGAATTTCGCGGCAAAACGCAGTGAAACTCGACCACAGAGTGCGGCCGACTAACATGTACAAGCGGGTACCAGGCGAGTTCTTGTGAAAAAATAAGAACAAACTATGGAATAAAATTTTGTCATTTAATGTTTAGTTTTCGAGAAAATCGACTTTGAAAATCTGTTAGATACAGGAGTAATTGAATAGGACTGGGCTAGCGCGTCTGTTCATTGCATTCCGTTTCTACTTACTATTACAGTGAATACACGTGTTTCAGAGTAATTTTCAAAGTCGATTTTTTCGAAAGCTAAACCTTAAATGACAAAAATTTATTCCATATTTTGTTTTTATTTTTTAATAAGGAATCGCCTCGTACCCGCTTGTACATGTTATTCAGCCGCACCCTGTATAGATTAGCTGGTTTACCTGATGTAATCTCCATTCGGATCGGCCTTCCTGCCGAATCTCACGGGACAATAACAGTGGAAGAACTGCTGGAAGAAGGAGCTACAGGACAACCACATCCACATTCCTGCATTTACCGACCAGTCTGCATCTAACAGGAGCTCGTCGAACACCTTAAGAAACGTGAATCGCATATTCCCGTCACCAGTGAAAATGATATATTTATTTCGCGGTGTGTTCAACGTTCATCGATGGTAGAAGTAATTTGTAGCGATCGACGACGAGAACAAGAAAAAAGGGAGGCCATGAACACGTCCGTCGGTCGGTAGGATTGTTGTTAAAAGCGTTGATTGAAATGCCAACGTAATGGCAAGGCGACATTTTACCTTCATTCCTTCTTCCCAGGAGATCCAAAGGTCGCCTCTGGTTAAGAAACAAGCGACAGCGTGCCTAGCCAAGTGATGGATCCAGCCTTCTTCTCTCAACTGGGTCATGATCGCGTCGATCCACGGGAATCCAGTTTGGCCCTGTTAACAAAGCCTCGGATAACATTTTCGCTAAGGAAAAAGTTCTTCCAAATTGCCTTACGAGTGACCCAGTTCAGGGACCTGCAACACTTTTCTTACACCCTGTATAGTTTCGACGATTCACTCACGTTTGCCCACTTGGCGAGCGCCTCGACGTTCTTGTCCCAAGGTATTTGCACGCAAATCGGGTTACCCTGCATCCGATCGAAATTCGGATTTTTGGTAGCGGCGCAGTAAAAGAATTCGCGCCACAGAAGCTGACCGTGCAACGAGAGCGGCGGCACGGCTTTCTTGATCTGTAACGCGTCGAACGCTGTTACATATATGTATACCGAAGTCCCATACATAGATAACACCCAGACCTGGCACACAAGTGACAGGACTGAGTGTTTCGGGCACCGGTAATTGTAAAAGGTTCTTTCGGGATACATAACATGCAGTGCCGGATCAAGGGGAGATCTAGGGGGGTTGCAGTCCCGGGGCCCACTATCCAAGGGCCCCGTTCTGAACCTTCTATTTTCGTCACAAAATAATTGGTAAAATAAAAGTTACTAATAGAATGGCGTACAGCGTACCCCCTCCTCCTTTTTTCAACGAAGGGGGCCCTCGAATTGGTAGAATCGAGGAATCGAGGACCTCAAAATGTCTTAATCCCCGTGCCTGACGTTGAGCAATTATTATGCATTCTACCTTTTTGTAGAGATCGGTGAGCTGATAATAAAATAGCCTGGTACTCAGGCATCCGAATCGTAAGTACGGCGATAGACCCGTTTGACTGGGCAACAAGGACTGCGGGGTCATTTTCGGCCTGCCGAAACTGGCCACCCAAGCCTTCCTCTCGAGGTGCCGACCCAACCGTGCCAACGCTTCGCTTTCACCACCCACCCACACAGGTGGTCGAAGCCCTTCCGTGTCGAAGCCTGTCAACCATTCGAATAATTTACTGTTTTTCGTCGCTTACAATAAAACGTCCATGGGCGTAGTCAGGTTATCAGTCAGAGGGGGCAATGTAATTTTTTTCCTCCGAAAGAGGTGGGCGGGTGTAAAATCCAATTTTTTCTTCGAAGGGGTGGGGAGACAAAATTCAATTTTTTTATCCTAGGGGATAGGCCAAATCCGATTTTTTTTCTTCTAGAGGGGGGGAGGCAAAATCCATTTTTTTTTCTTCCAAAGTAGTACAGAACCCACTTTTTTCTGTCCAACGGGAAGGTCCTGACTCCCCCCCCCGCCCCTAACTACGCCCATGAGAACATCCGTTCTGTCTTCTTCGCTTCGGCCGCTCTACCTACGCTCTCTACGCAAGCGGCCGAATGTAAAGAGTAACTCGCAGGAACAGTAATTTACCAAGCTCCTCGAGCGTCGGGACGCCGTAATGGTCGTCGTGATCCTCCTTCAAAGGAGTGTACGCGGAACCGACACAGACGGAAGTCACAGTCGGCACCGACGGTTCCGGCGAGTCCATGCTGGCGACGACATTTTGGAATTGATGATACGTCAACGGCGGCTTCCCTCCGTTTTTCTCGATGATCCTGAAACACGGTCCGATCAAGCTGTCGCGTCGGGATCATGATCGATCGTCAACGTTAATCCTATTTCTCTCGCAACGAGACGTGTACGCTTCGAATGTAGATAACAGCGCCGAATAACTAGGGTTATTAAACACATTCAGGACAGACCGTAATTGGTTTTCTAACCCTCGAGCATCGATGTTTCCATCAGCCCAGCGTTTCAACGCAACTGCTCGCAAACATCGACGAGAAGCGAACCTCGGGAGCTAAACTGATCAAGTCGAATCTACAACGGTATCTATACATATACACAAACTCACTCGTCCAACTTGTACAGAGTGTGAGAGACCTTTTGGACCACCGAAATACCAAGCTCCTTACAGAGCGCCGAAATATTATGATCCCGTACGCGTCCGAACGGTTCTGGATCCTCCTCGAAGGTCAGATTCGTAGTGCCCCATTCTTTGAAGAGTTTCGGCAAAGCGTCCGCCGGTTGTCCACGTATCACAAACAGCCTGGAATTCAGTTTCCTGAGGGAACAGTCGAGGTCTTCCAAGCATTGCAGCAAAAATCTATCGAACATGTCAACAACTGTTTCACAAAAATACCTATTATACACACTACCTATACCACAAGAATATTACCACCTCTCACCTCCATTTATTGATGCCAACGTTGGTGCTCCCAGCGAACCATGGATCCAAAACGAAGACGCACCGGAACGTGGATGCCCCGGCAAGACCCTCCCTCAACGATGGATTATCGTGCAGTCTCAGGCCTTTACGAAACCAATGAACCGTGTGCTTCTCGCCGTCCCCGCGAACCCCTACTTCCGAGTTTATTTCCCTATTACGACTGCCCGTCATCTTTCCCCTCTCCCCCTCCCCCTACTCCACCGTCACCCGTGTTCTCGTCACCGTTCCTTCTTCTTCTTCTTGGCGGATCAAAAGCGTCCTTTACACTTTTCGAACTGTCCTTTGCTTTCTTCTCAAGCCACGAACTTATATCGCGATGCAATCACGATCCCTGTTCAATTAGGAATACGCGCATTTTTTAGGAAGATGGGAATCGATGACTCCCCCCTTTCTATTCCTCTGCTCCGCGTTTTTCTTTCCGACTCTTCTTTTCTTGTTCCCTCGGGAGACGACGATTCGATGCGACGTAGGTACGCGTCGTGCAGTTCACTCGAAACCCTAGCCGAACAGTACCCTCAGCCTCCGAGCACCGTCATCCTGACGAATCGATTCTGGTGTACGGAGAGGCGACGTTTTTTAGGTCATCAAGGTCGGGACCGAGCTCGATCGATTTACTGTTCCCTCGATTGAATCTTTGCGCTGTTTATGGAAAAAAGGAAAAAAAAGAACAGTGTCTCTGGAGGATAATCTGTCGTGAATGTATATCGCGAGCGCGCACGTATGTATCTGCAGCGAACATGCGGTTTTCTTTAAGTTTTCCCGAGAAAATTTTCCATCACAACTGAGAAAAAGTTTACTTCTTCCGTAGGCTCTTGTCGGAGACCAGACGGAATTGTCTAAAACACTTCGATGTCACTAAATCGATAAACAACGAAAATATGTGGGGATTTACAATAAAAAAAGAAATATTGAATATTACGAACCACAAGAGTGGTATGTCAAAGCGAGCGTATGAAATTCCAGGTGGTTATACAGACTCCTCTCGATTATTTTCCCGAACGCAGGTCCGCGTCATTGGGCGTCATGTGCTATCTGGGAAGTAATGTTTTACCGCGTCGAATGCATATTTCGAGATTCGTAACTTAACCTTCAATTACTCGCTACTCACTTTGTGCAAAACTGCTCGAATATAGTCTTGTAGGAACCCAATATATTCTTTTTTGTGTAACTAGTCGCATTGTGTCAGCCATTACCAGACTCTCATAAAGAAGATCTAATTACGTAGCAAGCTATACGGGCAGATTACGATACAGGCACGAATTACGCATTTATGAAGACATCGAAATTACAATAACCCCATGCGAGTATAGGTTAAAATCGTACCGAAGACATCGCGTCACGAAACACCGCTGTCGGTGCAATGGAAAACAAACATCACAGTTCCGAATACATTTTTATTTTCGTCCAACTTCGTTAGCTACAGATTAATTCTGGATCGATTCCCGTAATTATGCATGTATCATTCGCCTCAATCCTGCCTGAAAGTGAACGTTATATAATTATGTGCACGATCGTAATGAATACGTTTCTCGAAACGTCAAGATTCGCCGGCAAAAATGTTTTTTCACCAATTTCCCACACGTCCCCGCCAATTAGAAAGTCATTCGATTTCTGTACCGTACCGACTCGAGAAAGTTTAAATTTCCCGCCGACTTTGAATCGTACAAGTTTTTATCGGTCGCCGCGCCACTAAAAATATCGTAACTTCGCAACGTTTCTGCAGAGCGAAGAAGAAAAAGAAACGAATAGAAGAGAGATATGAAGAAAAGAAATGTAACTGAACAATAATCGTTCGATCGAACGTGCAGCTTTTCGTCCGTGATGCGAGTCTTCAATTGTCCCCTAAACGCGAGTGTTCAACTGTCAAGGTCTGAAAGTTTACATCGCATGTCGCGATTTTGAGGCTTGTTTACTTAACCTAGTATACACGCTTGACTGGCTCGAACGTCAAAGATAATTCGTAGCGACGACGGTGCGTGGTCAGGTTTGTAATTATCCAAAGAATATACGCTCGGATCAAGCAGCTTCGTGGAAACGAAGAAGGCAAAAAAGAGGGGTGAATTATCGGTGAGTATGTAATCCAAAGAATATTGACACAGGTCGATGGGGGCAATAAATTCTCGAATCATTAGGTGAGGTCACCGAATAATCTGATAAGAACGCATTTTACATTTAAGACTCCCGATTTGAACAAAGATCAAAAGATTCGTCGACTGTTTACGAGTTTCGACTGAACTCATCGCAATACTTATCACTGTTTCGTTTATTTCTTCTTTAAAAACTGTTGGGGTAGGAAATTTATATTAATAATAACTAGACCAGTAATTTATATCGAATATTTTCGATAGTATAGTTTCGATGAATATAGACAACTTCTGGATACACTATCTAGTACTCGAACGCGGGAGTCACAATAAACTTGAACTTTGTTTTACACGATTTATGCAAGAGCCAAACGAATTCTCGAGACGTTAACCATGGCCGCGCGTTTGAATGGAAGAAGCCTGATAAATATTACGGACCCAACAGACGCATGTGACAATTTCAAAGTTAGTTGTGTAGTTGCTCTTTGTCGCACGAAAACGGACAGACGCAAGGTTTAGATACGAGGTCTTACCACGCTGACCTGCTGACATAATCGCTTTTCTCTCGATAGGTCGTGACGTAATTGTTACGACTCGATATCCCTCGATCGTCGTTCAGTCGATAGAACAGTCCCTGTGTACTCCGTACCGTGACTCGATCGATTACGTCGATTTTGTCGTTACGTTCCCGCTCAGTACACCCCATTTTCTCATTTCAGTTACTTCCATGTGACTGTAAACGTTATACTCGATAACACGGCGAGAGGTAGTACTCCTGCCTTAATGAAATACTAATCGTCCAGGTCACAGTTTCGCGCGTTAATATCTATTAATCAAAAAACGCGTCTCCTTAGACTTTCGACAACGTTTACATAAAACAGTGGAATGCACCAATTACGTGTGTCCTGTGAGCAGCTGTTTAGAAACCGACGAAGGATCATTGGAGAAGGGGAGGCAACGACTAGTAGACGAATATTGACAAGTCACACGACGAAGACGAGTTTCAGTTTCTTTTAAACGATTGCAACCTACAAATCCCATGGTTAAAGATTTTGCAATGGTTTACTCACGTGGCAACTTTTCCGCAGCCGTGTCTCATGTACTGTAAGGTATCGTTGTCCCCTTTTCTATTTGCTTCAAACGATAACGTTGATTGATAATATTACAAACAACCGAGATCATCAATGGTAAACTACATATCAACATAATACAAATATTCAAGCAATTTTTTCCGATACACTACCCTACGTACAAAAAAAACTGTCTCAGACATATACTTCAAGGTTACTCTATAAGAACGTCTTTAATTACATTAAAACGGAAAAACTGATCCCAAATTGACGTCGTAGGTCCCTGAACAACAGTCGAGCACAGTTTTTCAACTGAAGGATATCGAATGGCAGGATTAGGCTACCAAACACATAAACTTTAGGGTCAGTCAGGTTTATGGCCAACGGTATATGTCCATAAAGAGGGCAAATAGGGCTATATCCTCATTTTTTAACTGAAATACTTTTTATTTGGTACTCTTATGTCTCCACTGTAAGTACCCGCAAAGCTCATTTCGATCAGTTTGTTAGTTCAATATGATTCATTGAAAAAAGGTTGACCCTAAATTTCAAACAGCTGTAAAATCAACAATTTTTTAAATTTTCAAAAATCCTTCGGGATACGTTTATATATCGCTAAAGACTACAACATATCCATATTAAAACACAATCCAAAATGGTGCTCCAAAAAGTGTCCGAATTCGCGTGGAATGACCCTATATCTTTGAAGCAGCTATACGCGCGCGCGTGGGCAGGAATGGGGCGGGGGGAGGGGGGTTAAAGGCAGGTTCGACACGCACCACACCACATATGTATCCACGGAAGAAGAAGCCACGCACTTGAAAGCGCGCTCGTAGTCGCGCTTCCTCGTGAATTCATCCACCCGTTCACCACGCAGTCACCATCGGTTACAAACACTCGCAAACACGATGAATTCGCGGACGACTTCCACTCTGGTACTTATCTCGGCACAAATACGTTTACCGTACACGTCCCATTGTTAAGGACCAGCGTTTTTAACACAGGCCAGCAAAAAAAACTCGATCGAAGAAACGATTCGATGTTTCCGGGGATTAACACCGACGGAATTCGCGGATAGAAACGCGGCACACTGAGAGAACGATCGTTCGCATATGCGATCGTACAACTTAAAAGCAAGCATAGAAAAGGAGAGCCAGATAGAGTAAGAGCAAGGGGGAATCTGAACCACGCCGAGTGCAACGTGACCACTGTACCCGCGTACCTTTCAATTGGCCAACACGATCACGTGGTCTTTCGGTCACGTTGCAACCGCCGTGGTTCCGTCCTGTCCTCTCCTATCTTACACGGGGTTCTCTCTTGCACTACTGTCGTTCTCCCTATTTTCTTTGAATTCCCGCACAGTACGACTTTTGTCCGTAGTAAATAATATTGGGACCGAATTGTATCGAAATGAAGAATGCAAAAAACGACAGGCGTAGGGGGTAAGAGAAAAAATTACAGGGGAAGGTGTCTCGCTCGCTTTTATTCGCGATTTCAGCCTCGTCTGAGTTCGAAGGAAGAATTATAAAGCGGCGAAAGAACATTTTTGCGCGAATTGGCGAAACCGTTTAATTTCGTCGTTTAGAAAGGTGTAATACATGTTAACATTGTGAACGGAGAAAGTGGCGTACAATAAATACATCGTCGTATTATTTTGCGCATTCCTCCGCGTCTATTCCAACAAGTCACTCACTCGACAGCGATATTGCAAATAATTGTCCTCGCCGCGATTCCCTATGATACAAACTGTACACTATTTTTAACGTGCTTGGTAGCATATATCGAGTAGAATTGTATTGCTGTACTCCTGCTACGGGATACTTCATGGGGGCGTTCTTTGCCTACGAAAGGAATATCGAAAATTGATAAGGAATCTTTTCTCGTTTGGTCACCAATTATTGTTTACGTTTTCCACTGAAGCCTTCCTTTTTTGAGATTTTACGAAGTATAAGTCAGATAGCACACGACGCCCAATGACGCCTTAAAGACGGCTTAAAGGCGCCTTAGACCTAAAAGGCGTCTTGTGCTATCTAGGAAGCGACGACGGAATCGTCGCTACCTGTGCGTATACCCTTGACCGAATTGTCGCGTGCATACGCATTATCATTGTTCCTTAAAAGCATACTATGATACGATTGTCCAATGATGTAACGCCAATGTTCTCAGCTGAACAAGCGCTGACTACGTCTCGTTCAACGAGCAGGATTCCACGACCGAGAACGATGCTCTTTTACCATTTAGCTTAGTTCAGTTTTACTTTCGCACCTTTTCGTTCAACGAAAAGGGTTCCCAATGACTATCGAGCTTTTAGTTGCCAACAGACAGAGTTGGGCAAAATGTAATCTAATTACAAAAGACAAATCACAATTACATTGTAATTAACTATACTAAATTTACAATAAAAATTACAATGTATTTGTAAAATTACAATGTAATTGTAACTGTCCCGTAAGTGAGATTTAAATTTTGTAATTATATTATATTTTGCCCACTCTGCCAATAGACGATGCCAATGGCTTTCGAGCTGACCTCGGTCGACGACGTTTATCCGCCCAGATAGCACATGATGCATTGAAGACGGCTTAAAGGCGCTTTAGACCTAAAATAGGCGTCTTTAAGGCATCATGGGCGTTGTTGGAAAAGAAAGAAAAAATAATATTTGTTGCGGGAAAAACGCTTCGTAGGATAGTTACAGTTATTTATTAGTTTTCACATGTAAAACGTACCAGAAAGAACCTCGTCTTTCCCGATACATTCTCTGTATTGCAAACCGTGCAACGTATATAAAAATGATTTCTTTCCTAAACTCCGTGTTATGCGTTCTCCTTATCGTGTCTATACGGTGTTCCGTTCTCGTGCTTAAATCTAGTGCGTACTTACATCCCGTGTCATTCCTCGCTAATACACATGTTAATCGACGCTATCTTCATGTCGATCTACACGTAAATATTTTTTTTTTCTATACATTCGTACCGCCTTCGAAATTTTTTTCCTGCATTTATTTCGTTACATTTTTTACGCGTATATTATCCCCGATGCGCATATAATCGGTACGATTATTCTCGTGTATGTCTATGTGTGTGTATATATATATATATATATATACACACACACACAAAAACACATATATATCGGAGCGATTAATTAATATTCCTCGCGCAATATTTCAAATGTTACAAATATACCTTTCTTTTTGTCAAACGTACAATACAGTGTATTCAACCGACTATTATACCATATCTGTTTCGAATCATTTGAAAGCAAAGAAAAAAAAGCAAAAACGTGAAAGACTATCGGTATTGACGGAGTACTAGGAATAGTTTCGAAGTAACGAAATATGAAATTTTATTGCCGGTTTCTCGATTCCGCGTCGTGTTTCATGTTCAACGTGCCCGTGGCAGAGTTGAGCAAAATGTAATTCAATTACAACGTAATTGCAATGTAATTACGGGATAATTACCATTACAATTACATCGTAATATTTATTGTAAATTTACTATAGTGCATTACAATGTAATTATAATTGTCTTACAATTACATTGTAATTGTGATTTCGATTTTGTGATTAGATTACATTTCGCCCAACTCTGGTCCATGAATTCGTTCCATGTCGCGGCCGGTAACTTCCGAATGTTCGTACTTCGTCAGAGATGTTACCTGTAAATACTTCGTCAACGTCTATTGCTTCGTTCACGGCTGTTAAATGACACGAATCAAGTTTCAAGTTGGCAAATATTCTGCTTTTTGTAGCTGCAACGGCGAAGAAAAGCCTCGACGATCAATAATGCAATCGAGATTTTCGGTACGATTAACCGCTATCGATCCATCTAATGTTAAAGTGGTTAGAGTACAGTTGAATAAAATAAAGACGAAAGAAAGAAAAGAAACGAGAAGAGTACAAGGAACACGGTCGATACGCGCGTTATCTCTAATACAATACAGATGACGTAAGGAATACTTGTGTTCGAAACTTGCGGTGTTCTGAAGCAACGTACCGACGACTAAAGGCTTCAGATTCTCGTATTACACGTCCGAGCACATTTTATGCGAATGAAAATTAACGAAGAAACGTTTAAAATAAGCTGTAAATTCGTTTTTTTTACGACAAACACGCAGATCCGAGGTTTCGAAATACCGTGGCACTGTTGCCAATTACAACCGAAACAAGAACACGAGAACTCTTCTTAGTATATTATACACGGACTGTATGACGAATTGACTAAAAAATCGACGAAAATTGTAAAGCAACGAGGAATCATAAAAACGCTCGGAGAATCCTGCAAAAATTGTTAAAACTTCCTACGTCTTTTTTTTTTCGACTTACTTGCCTTCTACGTACTTAACGCTAATATACGAAAACGACTTGGAAGCATCATAAACCCGTCATGCGAGGCAACACTGTAAAAAAATATACTTGTCTATACGCGATGCTCGATTGATAAAATCGAGAACAGTACATGCTCCTACGATTTAATGGAAAACAAGTATATATCGACCGTTGCCGATATATCGATTGCTTGTTTATCGCGATCGATCGTTTATCTCTGATTTAGTTGAAATCTTAAATTTATTCGACCGTAGCACGATAATAAAGGCCGCTGTAAATAATCCTACACGCACAAACTGCCCCACGAAACGGTGGCCTTTTTTTCCCCCCATCCTACAGTCTCCTCTCGATTATAGTCTGGCTTGTTGTACACGATTATTGTCCAGGCGTAATCCCTACCACTGGAGGGGAGGCCGTGGAACTTGTCAAACGCATATTTTCTTGCCGAGGCTCGGACTTCGGGCAAAAAAAAAAAACGAATTTACGAGGGTCTGAAGCATTTCTCCCTATACGATTATTGTCCCGGCGCGGACCCGAGTTCAGGAGGATAATCGAGAGGAGTCTGTTATTCCTTTATTTTCTCGAAGCAGAGAAGAAATAGAAAAAACTAACAAATATGTTTCATCATATCTACGTTTTATCGTATCTTATGTAAAAGAATGGAGTAAGTAGTATTCCAAACAAAATGATCATTCAACGATGAAATCTCTTTTCGCAGGATTCATTCAACCGTATATCCATTAGGAGACGTGACGAGGCGAGACGAGACGAAACGGTAAAATACTGTTGCATTTCTTCATCACGTTTAAACGGAGTGACTTTTAAAGCTATAATTTTAATCTCGTATATACATCCCATCGTTTATGATAGACGCATCTGTTTCTCTTATCGTTTACCGTTTCGCCTAAGAACACTATAAAAAAAAAAAAAAATTGTAAAATATTCCAAGAAAGCTAGTTTCCTGGCGTATAATTGCTTCGACGTACAGCATCGAATGGTAAATCGAACCGGAAAATATTCCGAAACGCGTGCGCGTTTATACACGTGTCGCTGAACGATTTTTCTGTAACGATTCAATATCTCTTGCTTCATTTTTGTTTCTTTTATGTTTCGCATTAACATATCCAGGTACGTATTTGATGCCACGCAAACAATTCGATTAAGATACATAAAGTATTGTACAAGAAGAAATTCAAACCTTTTCTCGTTTTTTTCTTTTTTCTCGTTTTTTCCTTTACAATTTATAGGAACATCCGTTCGGAGGTTTCGCGGTTCAGATGCAAATGACCGATATAGAATCTTATTTTACTTCACACGTTTCGAAGGCCTGCCGCGTTTCTTAGCCTCTGTGTTCACGGTAAGATTGTGGGTCGTTGATTTGGCAGTATGCGAATCAATTGTTTTCTGTACACTTCGGCCAACGTCGATTTTGTATAAATCTAAGTGGACCGTTTCACTTTCGATCGCTTTCCTTGATCGTCTGGTACGACCGGCTATTCGCTCCATCTCGTCGAATTTTGCCTGTAGTCGCTGCGCCAGCTCGAAATCTTCTTTCTCCTGTATAACCAGTCTCTCCATTCGTTCCTGTTCTTTAATGATATCCTCGTCCGACAGAACATTGCCCTCTATATTCATTTCCACTTCGGTAGTATTGTTATTATCCGACACGATTTCGTGCAGCTCGCTGCAAGATTCCGACGAATTGTAATTCCCGTCATCCACGTTCCCATACATCGTATCCTGTTCGCTGATCACGGAGGAACCGTTCCCGTGTCTCGACTTTCGTGTCGCTTTCCTCGAACCGAAATTGGTCGCGTTGCAATTCGAACTGAACGATGCGTCGCTTTTTTCCGAACTTTCTGTACTGGACTGTTTCGATCGGCATACTCTTCGCTGTTTCGATTTCGACAAGGTATTATTCCTAATGCACTTGGTTCTACTCCTCTTTTGCACCATAACTGGAACGTCGCCCGTTATCTTGTATCCGAGGTCCTCTTTCCTGCACAATCGCTTTCTTGTACTCTTTTTCGCGGTCACCTCCGACTCCAAATTCAACGAGGAAATTCCATTCGAATCCTTCTTATCCACGTTCGTCCTCCTTCTCTTTATTCTTTCCGCGATGTTTTCCATCGTTATATCATCGTCTGCTTGCACCTCTAAATCCTCGTCACAGGGTGAACTAAGCTTTACAGAAGCGGACGAAGATGTTGAATTTCTGGTTTCATTTTCATCTGTATATTTCGCATTCGGCAGAGTTCTCACATCTTTTTTCGTCCACAGATTTCTTTGACGCTTAGATTTACACACCTTCTTCCGATGTTAACTTTTTCGTGACTCTAGCATCGCTGATTATTCGATTCGTAGTTTTCGCCCAATTCTTATTAGTGTCGAACGACACTTCGGAAACGAAATCAAGCTTATGTATGTTGTCGTGGATGTGAGTTTTCGTTAATTTTTTAGGAATAATTTGAGACTGATTATAGGACGTTGAAGGTTTTTGCTCGATCCCGTCTATATCTTCCTTGTATGCTTCTTTCTCTTTGTAACTTTGTTTACTTTTACCTGGAAGTAAAAACATGTAAGTGGGAAGTGTTACATTTTACATCGAATTTTCTTCTACCGTAGGATTAACGTACCTCGAAATGCACTCCACGAACAGCCGATAATTCGTTTCAAATGTGCCTGAGCTGGAGGTTTAGGTATCACATTGGACATTCTTTTCAAGATAGGAATCACTCTAATTAACTTCGGATCTATTTGTCTTCCATCTAGAATACAATATTATACAATTAATTTAGTAAGTACACGCAATTTCTGTAAGCGTGAAGTAAAGAAATGGTGCCAACCTGTTGACATTTTTAACGGCGTTCTAGGCATTGCTTTGATCGGCTTGAAATGATGGATTTCTTGATTGATACTGTCGTGACTACCAGCACTTTCTGCGCTTCCCATTCTTTCGTCATCGTCACCCATGGTCATACACACTTCTACTCCTAAAATTTTTTTCTTAGTATTTACAACGTCATTCGGTACATGTAATTCCTCTTTGCTTCGTGTACCGTATATCTTCAGGGAAGTTTTTGCAGGCTTCACCGAGCAATCCGAAGTACAAGGTTCTATCATTTTTGTTACAGCTTGATGCTTTAGAGTTCTGGTTATGGCATTATACATAGGTATTGGTTTCTGACAACAAAATTTAGCTATAGTGTCGTTACACTCGCTTGACAGATCATTTTTCATATTAGAGACATATCTGTCCACATGCAGCTTAGATAGTAGCGCAATATTCTGTCTTCTTAATCCTGCGCCACCTTGATATTCCAAAGGGGTCTCTTTTTCACACTCTGAACTATGAAACTGCAGTCTGTATGCATTTACTTCGGTCATAGCAGCTGTATTAAATTTTGATGTTTGCAAAGAACTATTAGACGTACTAGGACAATCATTGTAACATTTAGAGATATCCTTATGCTTCTCTACAATTTGCTTTTTGACTAAAGACTTGGCGAGTAATTGATCCTGAGCCAACTGAACCAACTGTTGCTGCTGATCCTCCTCTTGGATCTTGCGAATCAAAGCTTCACTGGCCATTTGTTCAGCCTTTCTTTGACATTGTATTTCCTCTTCAACCATTTGAAGTTGCACTTCATATTCTCTGCGAATTTCTCCAGCTGCGCTGAGTAATTTATTAGCAGTAGCAAAATCTATATGAAAAAATAAAATATAATGCTTACACTTCTCTGTTAAGTGAATGATCATATGTGAAGTTTTACACAGAAATAAATCAATTCTTTAAAATACACTTAAATAGCAAAATGATACACAAGTGAAGTTAGTTATGTAAACAAAATTTGTTACCACATGGTGTTCAGTGTTGTATTGTAAAGCATAAAACTACATGGGTGGTCACTGATTCATGTACGGATATAATTTGTGTGTGTGTATGCTACTGACAGAGGTTATGTTACGTTTGTTTATCTTCACTGATAAGAAACTCACCAGTATCCAATTCAATATCTTTGTCTTCGCCGTTGTATTTGTCCTGCACCTCTTTTGGAAATTTCGTTCGGATCAGATCCCAGAGACCGTTATTAACTAATGTTTCAGTCTTGGTCGCTGTACGTAGCCAAGAACCAACTCTTACTCTGCAGAGAGGACAGCTCAAGCTATTATGTTCGAATGTACCCTTCAGGCATCTTAAACATAAATTGTGTGTACACGGTAACGTTACTGGTTCAATAAGAATACTACGGCACACTGGACATATTAAATCTCTAAGACTAATGTCCATCGATGGTCGTGACAAAGAAATATCAAACAATTTTGACGTTCGCTTTAAATACGTCGCCATCTTCCCATTATTCTTCGAAGAAACATAACAGCCACTACCACCATTGCGGCAACCGTGGTTCTCTCGCTGAATGTTAGGTTCGTGGTTGAGTCAATCTATATTGAATTTTGCTTAAATGAATCAACCATAGACATAGGTAAGTATGCTATGGAATCACACTTCTTTCACTCGATGTTGCTCAATGTCTACAGGTTGACCATTGTATAAAATAGTTGTTTACCCAACTTCAGTAATCCAAGTGTCAGCAACCAAAATCGGAGTTCTCTCTTATGTCATGACATCCAATATGGGACGTAAAGCATTTTGAGTGTTATAAGAAAAGCATGTAAATTGCGATTAAAAATTTATTCGAAATGATATCGTATTATACCGATCGTTGAATATCTTTTATTAATATATCATTTTAAAATCTATAATGATAAACGCTGTGACCAAAAGACCCATGGCATCACCAACCATCACCAACTGCAAAATGCATAAGCTACTATCCACACTATCCAATCTGAATCACATTGTAGATCACAGATGAGCACAAAAGAGTATCATATACTATATAGCATATACAATACTTGTGTATGTATGTACCTCATCTGGATTAGAGATGGCGTGAACTGCTACTTGTGAATCACTCGTGATTCGATCACGTTCGTTCCCAATCACGATGATTTTGTCACAGTGATTCGTGATTTCCCGTGATTGTTTCTTATTGATGGAGAAACCTAACAGTTCTTTACACGCGATACATAATTTGTATATTTCACATTAACGACATCAAAACAAAAATTAGGGTTATATCGTATAAAGTGAAGGAATAAGTAGAAACAATGAAGAATAATGAATAAATTAATGATTACAAATTATAATCTACATGTTACCTAGCAAATCATTTTTTTAGAATTTCTTGTTTTTTCTACTGATGTTTACAAACACGAATAGTAATGTAATTATCGTAAAATCGTATTGAATACGTTTTTCAAAATTAACGTATTCGAATACGTTAATTTTGAATATTGAAGTTTGTTAATAATTTATTGATTATTTCAGATGTTCAGTTTTGATGTTTAATTTATCGATCCTAAGTTTTGTAAATAATTTTATTAATAAATTTATCGTCGAGTTCAGCCGTGTGTACTTTTATTTATAAATCGTTGAAATTCTAATTCTACATCATACATCTCACACACACGGGGTGTCTTCAGCATGCTTCGGGGGCTCCGTGACCCCACATTCTCAGCCCACGTGATCAAAGGCGCCTCCACCGGGACCTCCGTGCAGGGTCTACGGCGCCTCCACCGGGGCTCCGTGACCCCACGCTCTAACCGCGCAGGGTCTATAGCGTCTCCACCGGGGGCTCCGTGACCCCAAGCTCTCACCCCACGTGATCAATGGCGCCTCCACCGGGGCCTCCGTGACCCCACGCTCTCACCGTGCAGGGTCTATGGCGCCTCCACCGGGGGCTCCGTGACCTCACGTTTTCAATTCTGGATAGTGAAGTAGAACACAATTGACGCAGATGCATACACAGTTTTCTTACCAAAGCAGCTTGTAAAACCAGTTTGGCGCCATCAAACGATACAATGACATACTGTTTTAGCTTAGAGTTTAGACGTTTTACCGTAGATGGTGCCAGAAGTTTTTGATTCATATTTATGTACCATTAAATATGTTTTTAAATGAAATTATAGTAAAGAAAATCACAATAAATGATTGTAGTTGCATAATATCGACTTAAGAAAATTCTACAGATATTTGACAGCATTCGACAAATTTTTTACTCGTAATTGGCACGGTGTATGAGTAATTTTCAGACTAAATTACGTATTGTATGAAAGCATGAGTATCATAGGACATAACTTTTAACAGATTTCCTCTCTGCTTTTAACTATACCGCAGTACACAAAACAGCTATTTGACTTCTGATTGGTTAAAAATAGTAATAAAACCGGTTCTACCATTCAGGCATAAGGAAGAATCTCGGTATATACTTTTAACTTGTAAGTTGGTAGAATTACAATCAATACCTAGCAAAGCCGTCGATATTTACACGGGATATCCAGGGATATCCAGAACTGTTCAGAACTTTGTAGAAAGTGGTATAACGTGCTACGCAATAGTGTAACAAGCAGTAACAAGTGAAAAAGGTGATGTAATTGTGCCTATAATTTGGTGCATACGGAATGAAAATTAACTATTAGTTTAATATTTTGTGTAGTAGCAGAAGTAAGAATTACATTTATTTCTAGATACCTACGAAGCGGCGAGTTTTATTCGGAGTAGTTAATTAACAACTTCATAAGATGGGGAAAAAAGGTACTACAGTGTATTCTCGTACAAATTAAAACATTTATAATAGGACATATTGTGTCGTACCATAGCAAACAAGTAATGAAAATGTTTACCATATATAGGGAAAGGAAAAAAAGCGCAAAAGGAAGGAGAGCCAGTAGCACCTCCTTCACAGCAACAGACTCCAGATGCTCCACAACAACAGAGTTCAACTGTTTCACAAGATGGGTCTCAGGGACAACAGAGACGAGGTGATTCACAGGACCAGTCTCAGCAACAACAGAGACAAGGTGGTTCACAACAACAGAGACAAGGTCAACCACAGCAACAACAACCAACTGCTCCACAGCAACAAGGGCAGCATGGTGCCTGGCAACAAAGACCTAGTGTTCCTCAGCAACAAGGACCAACTGCTCCACAGCAACAAAGACAGAGTGTTCCTCAGCAACAAGGACCAACTGCTCCACAGCAACAAAGACCAACTGATTCACAGCAACAAGGGCAGCGTGGTCCCTGGCAACAAAGACCAACTGCTCCACAGCAACAAGGGCAGCGTGGTCCCTGGCAACAAAGACCAACTGCTCCGCAGCAACAAGGGCAGCGTGGTCCCAGGCAACAAACACAGAGTGTTCCTCAGCAACAAGGACCAACTGCTCGACAGCAACAAGGGCCGCATGGTCCCTGGCAACAAAGACAGAGTGTTCCTCAGCAACAAGGGCCGCATGGTCCCTGGCAACAAAGACAGAGTGTTCCTCAGCAACAAGGGCCAACTGCTCCACAGCAACAAAGACCGAGTGTTCCTCAGCAACAAGGACCAACTGCTCCACAGCAACAAGGGCTGCGTGGTCCCTGGCAACAAAGACCAACTACCCCACAGCAAGGATCCCAGCAGCAATCTACACCAATTATTCCACAGCAAGAATCCGAGCAGCAACCTGAACCAAGTACTCCACAGCAAGTATCCCCAATATCTTCGGCTGCAGCCAAGCAACTGGTAAATAGATAGTCAAGTAATATAACAATTCCATATATAATTATCATAGTAATTTTTTCCTTATTTATTTTTCAGGAAACTTTTAAAGCGAGACCGGGTTCTAGAAAGTCTGTACTACCGTTTTCTTTGCAAGAAATGTATTTGGAACAAATACCAAAGAGAACCAGTGCTGAGGGAGGAAAAGCTGGAAGAAAGATTGTTGTGGAGACTAATATGTTTAAAATTAATTTTCCTTCAACATTTAAGACAGATGTTGTACATTATGATGTAGTTATTGATCCAGATAAACCAAAGTTTTTAATGAGACCAATTTTTGAGGAATTTAGGAAGAAGTATTTTCCAAATAGGTACCCAGCGTATGATGGAAAAAAGAATGCATATAGTGCAGGAAATCTTCCTTTTGGTGATTGTAGTGTACGTTAAGTTCGTTTATGTTTTACAGTCACAACTGTAATCTCTGAAAGAATACAGTAAACTAAATATGTTGTTAAATAAAGTTAATATATTGTATGTAAGTCTACAATTCGAAAATATGTACTACATATAGTATGTGTTTTTTTTTATAGAAAGAAGAGGAGATACAGGTTTTTGATGAAGAACGTCAACAAACACGCACTTTCAGAATGTATATGAAGAAAGCTGCAGTTCTTGATTTGTCATGGTTAAAAAATATAAATTACAATTTCAACGAAATGCATAAAGAACAGCAGGGAATACAAGCCTTGGATATCATCCTGCGAAATGGCCCTGCGTATCATTCTATTACTGTAAGTTAGTTTACAGGGTAAACATTCTTTCTATTAAGTCTGAAGATCATGTTGGCCAATTCGAATTGTATAATAATTACTTATAATTAATAATCACGTATAATTATTTATTCATAAGAAATGATAATTCTAAAATAGGTAGGCAGATCACTTTTTCAACACCCAGAACCAGGCAGAGTTGTATCATTGTCAAATGGAGTAGACTTGTGGGTTGGTGTATTCCAGTCTGCCGTGATCGGATGGAAACCTTATTTAAACATAGATGGTAGTGTACTACTATAATTGTATTTATTTATGAAGACTGTTTTTTTTAAATCTAAACTATTATAGTTTTATTACATTTAAACTTTCATGTACTCTTTCATTTTTTCTTCAATGTGTTTCCACCATGCTTACACGTGATATTATTAATTAATAAATTTATTATATTTTGTAATTAGTTGCCCACAAAGGATTTCCAACCCCTCAGTCGGTTATTAATTTGATAAAAGACCTTTGTAAACCACCCAGAAGTTACGAACCGTTGGTGAATGTAACGGCAAGAGATATACAATACAACTCTGAGAAAATCACCAAGTTTCTGAAAGGATTAAAGGTTCAGTATAAAATACCTGGTCAAGAAAGTAGTAAAAGGACATACAGAGTAAATGGATTGGTTGAGTGCCCAAGGAAAAATAAATTCTCCTTAGAAAATGGAACATCCTGCACAGTGGAAGATTATTTTTCACAACAAAAAGGATATAGGATACAATACCCCGAGCTGCCTTGTCTTTGGGTGGGATCTCGAACGAGTACCCGGAAGATACATCTACCTATCGAAGTATGTACATATGAATACACGGAGGAATAGATTAGTTTAAGGCATTATCCGTAAAAATATACAGTTTTTATTTATATGCACAGTTGTGTACAATTGTGGCCGGGCAAGTCACGCAAAAGAAATTGGATGAAACTCAAACGTCGAAAATGATTAGAGAAGCAGCGACCAACACTCAAACACGTAAAGAAAAAATCTTGAGCGGAGTAGGAATATTATGTATCTAAGCATTATAAATATTTTGATTTTACACCTGTTAAAACATCGAAATGCTTTTAGTTTGCAAAGATGAGACTAAATGAGCAACCAACCTTAATGAAGGAATTTAACTTGTCTGTAAGTGGAGAATTTGAGAAAGTACCGGCTAGAGTACTCCAAGCTCCAAGATTACGGTACGATACTAAAGAACCGGTTAACGTACTGAAAGGAGTATGGCGGGCAGATAGATTTTTAAAACCATCCAGTCTACCAGAGAATTCATGGACTATTTTGAATTTGGACAAATATACGCAGAATCGTGATTTGTATGAGAATTTACATGATAAATTACTAAACGGCGGTTAGTATCTTATTCGAAGATACATTTTTAACTAATTACGTATACAATGGGGTAGATGTAACATAATCTATAAAATCGTGAGTAATGGTCTTTCTCCGCTGTTATTTTTTAGCTAAATTCATCAATATGTCAATTGGAAAAGCACTAACACCATTTGCGACCTTAACTATAGCAGGTAGAAATTTTAGTAATATCTCGCAGTATTTCGAAGACCAAAAGAAACTGAATTTACGACTAGTGGTTGTAGTAATTCCAAATTTTGACAATGCATACAGTAAGTAACGTCACGGAAGTTCATTTAATATCAAAGAAACATTCTTAAACTGTATTGCCATTTTTATTTTCAGGTCTGGTTAAGCAAATTTCCGAATTGCAAATAAAAGGTGGTATAGTAACTCAGTGCTTAAAAGCGCAGACATTAAGAAAAATGTCTGACGCGACGGTTACGAATATTTTGTTGAAGATTAATTCCAAGCTGAACGGAATTAATCATACGTTCGAACGCCGGTAGGATTGACTGTTACCGACAAATACTCTATAAATTTCGGTTTTGGATGTATTAATTATGCGTATAAAATATTGTTTTTGTTTTGTTTTTTTTTAGTCCACCTTGCTTGGAGAGACCATGTATGTTGGTTGGCGCGGACGTAACACATCCGTCCCCCGATGCTGTGGACATACCTTCAATCGCAGCGGTAAGAATAATCGCAAATTGCCTCTCTGTATTATTTTATTTAATAATGTTGCTGTTAAGGTCGCCGCAAGTCACGATCCATTGGCTTTTCAATATAACATTGAATTGAGACTCCAAGCGCCGAGGGAAGAAATGATTCAAGATCTTGAAGCGATCATGCGCAAGCAGTTATTATTCTTTTATCGGCAAACAGGGCATAAACCAGAAAAAGTCATTTTCTATCGGTAAATATTGTTTAAGAAATTTTAACAAGGAATTCGTTTAGCGAATATTTAGATTTTCGACGCTTCTGCAGAGACGGCGTGAGCGAAGGCCAACTTCCTCAAGTGATGCATTTTGAATTAAATGCTATAAAAAAAGCTATCGCGCACCTGGAGAAAAGCGACACGCATCAAATTCCAATAATATTTCTTGTGGTTCAAAAGAGACATCATGTGCGTCTTTTTCCTACCGATAAAAGGAATTCAGACGATAGAAACTTTAACGTACAAGCCGGTACGATTGTTGATACAACAATTACCCATCCAACTCATATAGATTTCTACCTTGTGTCGCATGCTAGTATTCAAGTACGTATACATAATGATATCTAATATGTGCTACGAATATTATGGCTTCTATTCGTGTTGTCTGTATCGTGCAAGCATTGAAGGTTTTATAAATACAACAAATTTTTATAGGGTACTGCCAGACCAACAAAATATAGATGCATATGCAACGAAATTGGGATGTCAGAAGATGAAATTGAACAACTAACATACTACCTTTGTCATATGTTCGCACGCTGCACTAGATCGGTTAGCTATCCCACGCCTACTTATTATGCTCATTTAGCTGCTTTCAGGGCCAGGGCACTCATACACAAGTAAGTTTTTTTTCTTTTTTTTTTATACGGCTGTCTACGCCGTTCCGCAATACATTACATTAATGTACATTTTTGTAGCGTGCCTTTAAATATGGCCAACCTCGCGGAGGAGCAACAAAAGAATATGTCTTTACAAATGCAGAATTCACCAATGTTTTTTGTTTAAAGATATGTTTACATATATCATGTTTATAATGAATATTTATATTCTGCTTTAATAATTCTTTTTTAAGTAATACATAAATCCATCATCGAAGAGTTTTATTAGAGAAACTAGTTTTATCTCAATATTAGCTTATTACAGCTTTAAGAATACTTTATCACTTATGTATTAGTAAGTAGGCTGTGAGATGTCACATCTTACCTTTAAATTATATATATATACAATAATGTTCAGCGTAATTCGCAATTATACCTGTTTCGAAAAACTTGAAGAAATATATTTCCTATGTCAATGTTTCTTCCAGAATAAACATTTTGGAAACAAACTAATTCTTAACAAGGTTTACTTGCTTGTTATGAAATATATTGATTACTTTTAATTTTTCCTATTACAACGTATTTTATGGCGAGAATTTTCATCGATATTATCGATATGAACCGTAGGTAAGTACCTATGTTATCCAGAATGCAGTGGTATTGTCGAATTGTTGTATCAGTCGAGTCCCTTTAAACCCGCCGTATAACTAATATGGCGTGTCTAACTTCAGTGCCGGTGTTTCAAAGTTGATAGTCGTTCACGAATAACTCAGTCGTGTTTCTTAAATTACATTCTAGAATCTAGAAGATTGAAAATCCTATATTCAGCTCCGTAATTCAAATTTAAAATTTAAGAAGAAATATTCCATTGGTGAATCGTTTACATAATGTCACGGCGTGTTTGCATGCATTGTACTAAAGCGTAAACGTAAATTGTATCGATCAATAAACCGTTTGTTTTCCACGCTTTCCGTTCACTACAGCAACCTCTGGTGAAACGTTAATTTTAATAACAATGGGATTCGTTCTCGACGAAATTCGTTTCCATCGAATCTCTTGCGAATTTTGAAGAAAAGGGGAAACTCGTGGCAGGCTCGACCACGCCGTAACACGGATATTAAGGTATGTTGAAAGCAAGATAATATATGTAAAGTTTATCCTTTAATTTGAATGCCACGTACATTTTTATTCGATATGTCCATTCCTCCTTCGTTTGATCCACACAGAACACATATTTTCGATTCATTGGTAAATACTTGTGTGTTTTGAATAATTAGAATCGATATTGCAACATTAGGATAAATACTCTGGTAAAAATGTTAACGTATTGACGTGTGTGCAAAGAAAACGGTCGTTCTTCGTTTGTATAAGTGTTTAATGGAAATCAGTGGAAATGAAAACATTTTAGCTACGGACGGAGCGTGTCGTGTGTTAACCTTTATGTTCCAAATTCGTACTAGAGGGAAGACATGTGGACGGTCAACGTCAAATAGTAAACTTTGATAAAGTTCCATACAGTGACATGGATTTGACGTTGAAACGAATTTTACGAGTGTACGTTGAGTGCTTCTGCATATGCATTCCTACAAGGGGTCATTGCTCGCGTATGTTCTATTCTCGTTGATACGACATAGCGTTACGCATAACGTTCGAATAGATACATGTGTACTGTGTTACCATGCGTCAAATGGCGTCATAAAATCGGAGAATTTTCATTTGCCAAGAATTATTGACACCGTGTAAGAACAATACGTACAAATCAAGTCGTAGCTTTCCGAACTCGAATACTTTTTTTAATGATATTCACTCATGAAGGTAAATATTAGGTCTATAATAAACATATATGGCTAGGAAACATATATGGCTGCCTCTTTTTACCATTGTACAGGGTGATTAAATGATGGAAATTATATTGTTCAGTAAATATTACTAAATGCATCGAACAGGTATTATTTTCTGTTAATTCAAAAACTGACAGAACTTTCCGTTTTTTTTTTTTTTTTTTTTTTTTTTTTTTTTTATATAAATTTGAAGAAAGAGGCAGGAAAAATATTATGTTTTAAGGATTCGAAGTGATAATTCCATTCATGGACTTGGCTGAATGGGATTTCGAGGACGCATAGGGTGGGTTGGGATATAAAGGACTCGAAGTCGATGGTCACGTGTCTGTACAAAATATTTCTACACAAACATATTCCAGACAATGCAATCTACCAAAAAGTCAATTACATTTGCGACACATTTCATACTTTTGCACGAATCTCGTGAGCAAATCACGATGACTGGGTGGACTATTACGAAAACAAGAAAACTATGAAAAATCAACATCGTATCTACAATCTCTTTAAATGTACCCAGTGTTAAAGTAGATAGGATAAAACCATTAACATAACGTATCTTGTGGAAAAGTTTTGATTCTCAAGGATTCGATACGGAATCAGTGTCGACCTATCCTTTCGTTTTCTTCCGTCTTGGTATTTTCTTCTGTTTAATCTTTTGCTGTCTCGCTTCTTTTCTGTCTTCCCTTTTACATTTGATTCTCTGTCCCTTTTTTCCTTCTCTGTTTTTTTTTCATTCATCCTTGATTCTCTTTTGGAGGTGTTTGTCTCCTTTGCTACTTTTCCTGTTTCTGGAGGTTCAACTTTCGTTTCTTTTGTCCTTCTCCTCTCCCTCCCTCCTATTTCTCATGCCCCCTCTTTTTCCCTACCTGCTGTGTGCTTCCCCTTCCTCTCTCTGTTTCCACGCGAATGCTTCACGTGACCAGAACGGTCTATTGATTGTCGGAGGCGGTGCATGCGCCCTCGTCTTCGCGATATTTGCTGCCAAGGGGATATCATAGGTACGCGGGCACGGTGGAAGCGCCGTGTCGAGTTCCGTTCGCCAACGAACCGGAGCGAAGCAGAACAGTAGGGGCTGTCGGATATATAGAGTATATAGTTAAGGGATGAACTGGGGGGGGGGGGATACCAGGAAGGGAGTAACTACGAAGAAGAATCGCGGTCGTGAATACTCAGTGTTGCTCTCTATGGTCGCCAGTGTCCGGACCATGTCCCGATCTTTATGGTTTCGTTCGTGATCTTGAGGTGCATATGCATACAGTGGCATACACACATATTTTTTTTTAATATATATATATATATATTTGCAACGAATCGTTTGCAGCATTTAACAGTTTGTCCTTTTCCGTTCAGTTCTTGTCACGCCGATACGGAAACCTCCGAGAACTTTCGAGTCCATCCGAGTCGTAACAGTTCACGTTTCTCGTTTTCATTCGATTCTCGATCGTATCGTTACAATCCAACAACAGTTAGCCACTCGAAAATACGAACGGATAGTACAATTTGGAAACAATGTGATCACCGTCATTACGTTTGTTCTACTTTAGTTTTTGCCCAAAAGTAAACAACGTCGGATGGATCGCACATACATATACCGTCGTGTCATCGTCATCAGTATCGTGCCATCGGGACGAATTCGTTCAAGTTTTTTCGTGTGTTTACCAGGAAGTTGAGATTGCATTTCGCGATCGATACAATCCATCTTCGCGTAATTGTAATGAAATGAACGTTCTGGAACGTGTAACGCTGCTCCTGGCACCATCGAGCTCGGCCACGGAACCTACACAACCGATCGAAGAAAAAGCTCTTGAGCTTTCGCCGCGTTACGTCAGGTGTCACCGTGACTTCCGTGGACATTTCTGATAAGTGTACAGTGAACTCATCGGTGACCACGTTATGGAATCGAACTGCGTACCCAACGTTCGCGAAATTTTTCTAAAATCGACTGAAACGAACAGCTGGAGTTGTTTGAATTTCGATAGCTGGTAGAAGCGGTTGAAGATTTTAGGGTCAACGTTTTCATGACACTTTTATGGAGCTTTATCCCAAACAACAAGTCGAGATTTGGTGTCCATTGAATGACGACGGTTCGTTTTAATTTCAGAAACAAACTGCGGTAAAAGCGCAAGAGGAGACACGTGGACCATGCCAGGGCAAGGAGCGGAGTGGTGACCTAAAACTCATCCTCGGCTCTTTCGAGCCTCGATGCTTACGCTACGACTGGTGTCGACTCACTTCTTGAAGCAACCATAGGCAGTGCCCTTCCGCCTATGTGAAAGGGCTCGATGCGATGTGCCGTGATAGGGACATGAACCCAAAACTAATCGAGTCGAAGGTTCTCTTTTTAACGTCGTATCGGTTGCCGAAGTTGGCTTAAACATTGACCACCGAGGGTACTGTGCGTGTGCTGCGTCGACGAAAGACTCTATTTTCGCCGACGGCATCTTATTTGGGAAATTCGTGCCTGCCCGTTTCTCGATTTCTCGCGATCATCCGTTTACTCCACACGTCGTTCCTTGCCCTCCGTTCGAGCGATCTTTTCTTCTCCTACTCTTACCACCTCCCCATTTTACCCTCCTCTTTTTTTTTCTTTCTTTCTCTCTCTGCCTGCCTATCTTGTCTTTAACCACCTCGTGTCTTAAGTTTGATAGCTAGTAAACGTTCACCTGAAAAAGCAGATTGACGGATAGTGCGTAGCTTAAACACGAAGGCCCAAGAGAATTTGAACGCACTGCCAAATCATTGTGATCTCGCGACGTGTATGAACGGGAGGGGAATCCGTCGAAATAAACGACAGCGACGGGCAAGAACAACAAGCGAAGAAAACGTGGGAAGAAGAGTGTAGCACCGCGCTAGATTCCAGGCTGAACTCGGTTTACTTCAACCTGTGGAGGGTCGCGAGGGAGTGCATTGTGAGTCCCTTCTTTCAACGAGTTATTACGCTACTAACACTTACGGTGGGACAATGAGTCTTGCGAGTCACTGTTGTCATCGAGGTCGTACATTTGTATTGTGAAATGCGTCTCACAAGAAGGTGTATCGATAGTCCTGAGTCTGCCTTCTTTTAAAAACACATGTAATCGCAGCACCCATTGTTCCATGCGTATATCGGACGATCGAGGACTGTTTAAGCCTGTTGCATACTTGGGCAGATACTTTTAACGGAAAATATTAAACGAACGAACGAACGAGTGAACTATTATCGAAATTGGGGTTTCTCTTTCAGCATAATAAGTCGATCAGGCCGAGAATCCTATCCTCGTTCGTTCGTCACGAGAATTGGAACTATAGAGAAAAAAAGGTAATGTTTGTCGATTTGGTCAGTGCGGCAGCGGGTCGCGGTGTAGGCAAACTGGGATGAGACGCCCTCAGCAAGATCATCATCACAACAACCATCACCACCACAATAATCACCATCACCAACACCACCATCAGCATCATCACCAGCACCATGGATCATCGGCGAGCCCTACGCGCTCTCGACAACCACTCGACAAGGTAATTCTCACTCTAGAATCGCGTAGAGTTTACTACTCTATGTAGTTGTCGATGTATGTATGTATGTGCATACTCCTCTCGATTATCGTCTGGTTTATTCTACACGATTATTATTATTATTATTATTATTATTATTATTATTATTGTTATTGTTATTATTATTATTATTATTATTATTATTATTATTATTATTTTTACCTGTTAAGCGCATACTTTGTTGCCCTCCGTTTTCGCTGCCGAGGTTCGGGCTTCGGGCAAAAAACGAATTTACGAGGGTCTGAAACATTTCTTCCTGTAAGATTATTGTCCCGGCGCGAACCCGAGTTCGGGACGATAATCGAGACGAGTCTGTATGTACACTCGCGAGCAAACTCTGCTTCCACTAGGGGAAAAAGTGACGTAGGGGAAGAACCTCCTACCATGCTCCTACCGTTTGGTATTGGGAATTACTGAAATTATGCCAAACTAACATTCAGTTTAACATTTATTTCAGTACTTGAAAT
>NW_015373900.1:880883-971088 GCF_001272555.1 Dufourea novaeangliae | reverse complement strand
TCGGAAGAGTAAGATCTCCTACCACTTGGTAAATTTATTTCAAGTACTGAAATAAATGTTAAATCGAATGTTAATTTGGCATAAATTTCAGTTATTCCCAATACGAAGTGGTAGAAGACCCTTATCCCTACGCCGTTTTTTCCCCTAGCGGAAGCCGAGTTTGTTCCGCGAGTGTACATACAATATACCTACATGTGTGTATAGACTTTGGAATCGCGTTTAACCAACCGGTCGTCGTAGATACGATGCATCCAAGTACGATCGGTCGTTTAAATCGCGCCCATCCGTGTGTACGGTATCTCCGTTCAGCCAGACGCGCACGGAAGTTTCAACCGGTCGACGTTCGATTGAATTTTGTAAGGACGAGTCCCGTTTGGCGAAAGTGAAACGTGTGTTGGCGGTATCGTTGCTGGGACGCAACGTAGGATCCACGAAAGTCTTCGGCGCTCGACTGGACTCTGTGGAATCGTATCTGGACACGGGTGTGCCGTTCGTGGTGCATCGTTTGTGCAGTTACATCGAGGCTCATGGATTCCAAAGCGCCGCTGTGTTCCGTCTTTCCGGCGGGAGTCCGCGACTGGCCGAACGACTGAGGGCCACCTTCGAGAGAAGAGGTGATGCCGATTTGGAGGCTGCGGCCTGTCCGCCGACCGCAGCCACGCTTCTTCGTCAATATCTCAAGGAATTACCGCAACCCGTCGTGGCATCCACCATCGTCGCCAGGCTGTTGATTGTTCATGCCCGTAAGAACATCGCCCTGCTAACCAGTTGTGTACAAGTTCCGAGCAAATTGCCGGCAATAAATGACAAAAGTTGCCCTGATAAAAACTTGTGTACAAGTTTCAAGCAAATTGCCAGCAATTAATGACAATAGTTGCCCAGATAGCATATGACGCCTTGAAGACCCCCATTTTACGGCCATTTTAGGTCTAAGGCGTCATGTACTATGTGTACAAGTTTCGAGGCAAGTTACCAGCAATAAATGACAAAAGTTGCCCAGATAGGACATGACGCCTTGAAGACGCTCATTTTACGGCTATTTTAGGTCTAAGGCGCCTTTAAGCCGTTTTCAAGGCGTCCTGTGCTATGTGTACAAGTTCGACCTGTTTCCGCATTTTACTTGGATTTTGCAGGCAACGCCAGCTGACAGAATGGTGAAGCAAATTGGCAGCATGTCTTGCAACATAACCTGTGTCAAATTGGGGGCAAAAACGAAACAGACTCTCGCGCGAGCCAATTTGCTGCTTATGTTACTGTCAATGTGCGCGCTGGTTGTTTATAGCAAATCTTGCATTAAATTTGTAGTTAACTTTGTAACAGGCATTGGACAGAATTTGGCTTTGCAGGTGTGGCTGACAGGGCGGTTACTCTCGCCGCTAAAATGCTTCCCCGCTACGTCCCACAGTGGTCCAGAATCAAAATTTAACAGATCCTACGATTATTTATTTCAAGCAATCAACAATTTTCAAACTTATAATTTTTCTATAAATCAAACTAGATAAATGAACGAATCTTTGTCAATTTTAGGGTACCTCTTCGATGACGCCATCATTCACTAACAGTATTCTCAAAAACTTTATGAAAGTCGAAATTTTTAAAGAATATTTTCTCTATATTTTTCTTTACTGAGACTAATGATACGAAAGGGTCTAAAGAGGACAATACTGCAATCGAACAAATCTTCCGTGATTAATAATAAGTTAATGACTAAATTTTTTTTTTTACCCTTGATCTACATGTATTGAAATGGTAGACGTCTAAATTTTGATTCTGGACCATTGTACGTTCGCCTTTAGCGACCTCACTGAACATCATTGAATCTACCGTTTCAGAGAATTACACGACCGATCGCGAATGCTGGCTCAACTTGACGAAGGAGCTTCTATCGACACTGCCATCATCGCACTATCGTTTGCTCGGTTATCTGGCGATCTACCTGAGCAGGTACGAAACCAGACATGGACGTAGCGCCGGCGTTTGCGGCGTGTTCGCGCCCGTGATTCTACCTCATGTTCCACCTGCCACCACACTACTTCGCGATATCTTGGTCGAAGCAAACGAACTCTTCCCCGATTGGTAAGTTACGACCGGGTCGCTCTGCAAATTCGTTCTAGGTCAGTCTCGAAACGAACATCTCTGTCGTCGTTTAACCGTATTCACCGTCACAAACGTTGCATGAAATATGTATGCATGTATGTCTTCTTTGTCGCTTACAAAGTTGTAAAAAGCGACCTATACAATTTTCTCTGCGATTCCGACCAGTTGCACATTTTTCAAATTTTTGCTTACATATTTAGTAAACTAATGTTTCTAACTTCGCAAATGAACTCAACGTCACTTGGACCAATCTGAAAACAGTTGTTCCGTTTTAAAGGGTGTGCGAATACTTTTGTTACCCACTGTATAGAATCAACCGGTACCTCGAATCGGTAGTAGTCTTTTCGTTCCGAGAAAAGAACAAGTATTTCGAGTCGTACACAAGCGCGCACAGGACGTTCTTTCGCGATGTTACATTGTTATTTCGCGAGCTGGCTGATTCGTGCGACCGCGTCACTAAACATACAGTTACGTAGCAATTATGAAACGAGCCGTAATCGCGGCCGTTATACACCTCTCGGCGGAGCTAAATCGATCCGGTCACGACTTCTCACGTGTTAGCACGCGTTCATCACGCTTGCCCCGAATTCGGTCGCATGTCTGACCCGGTCTAAAGATCGATTTCCGATTTTGCATTCGTTCATCAAGCTTTCGATCATCGTTTTCCACGGGTTCCATTCAATTGATCATCGTGCAACTACTCGTTCCAATGGAAGGAGAGGAAAGGCAAACGGAACGATCGATCGAAAAATTCTTTACATCGGTGCCCTCACTGTACTTTTCGTAAGCGCCAAAGCATCGATGAGTAACGCGAGAGATATCGATTGACCGTCGAAGAATATTGATGGAAAAGTTATCAGTGGAACGTCATTGTATTATGCGGCCCGATTTGGATCGTGAATATTACGACACGCAATGCGACTTTATCGTTTTGGATTTCGATCGACGACACCACCCGCGACACCAGATACGGTTTGGAGATAAAGTTCACGATTAAAATCAGATACTTTTCGGCCCGGCATCGATTGCAATTCGTGCAATAGCGAAAAACGACGTTCTGTGTATTACAGTAAATCCAGAATTTTCTGTTAACCCTTTTAACGCCGACCGGAAAAGTTGAATCTGAGCGAAAAGTACCGAGTACAACTGTTTTGTTTGGTAAGAGGTTTGAGAACAAAATTATGAAAATTTAATTTTAAATGGTAATTACCATATTTAAAGAAAAACACATTACGAAGTAAAGCGAAACAGATTTAATGACTATTTCAATGTTTGTTGACAATTATGTTAATAATCTTTATTCACTATTATAAAGAAAATTCGAAAAGTTGGAGGTCCTTTAGGAACAGCATTTACGAATAAAACAGAGGGCATATAATATTAATAATAATTAAATAAATAATAATTCTATGATGCACAGCAAGTGTCAAGGGTGTTAAATAATTAAGGGTAATAATATTTTAATTGGGTTAATTTAATGTAATTTTCATTTCCAAGCGCATAGTGACTAACGCGCAACGATATATCGTGGTTCGGCAGTAAAAGGGTTAGCTTTCGGAGTGAGATCATCGGAAAGAAATGTGTTCTTCGGGCAAAGGGCAATTCCCCCTACGGTTCACGATAATATCGCTTCTATTTTTGTAGCTACTTGTTCATCGTTTGCGCGGTAACTGCGAAAATTTTATTTTTATCTCACATTTACACCTCGCATTTTCTTTTCTTTTTTATACATCATGTCGAAGCGTAAAAATAACGTGGCGGAATACTTGCTTGAGAAACCGACATTCTTCTTTTGACATTTCTAAGGGGAAAGATTATCCTCGCATCTAACATGCTGTCGGATATACCGTCTCGTAACTCCATTTTACGGGAATTTACAGGAGAGCAATAAACCAAGTTAGAATTACTTTAACTTATTGAATTACAGAAAATAATTAAGTTTTTTAAATTGTATTTAATTTACAGGAGGGCAATAAACCAAGTTAGAATTACTTTAACTAATTAAATTACAGAAAATAATTAAGGTCTTTTAATTGTATTATTTTGCAGGAGTTGCGGCACATTATTTATGGAAATGCATTTATTTTGAGTGCTTTGAATGACACTAAAATGCAAAATTTGCCGAAAAGTGGAGTTACGAGGTTTACTAATTAAGTCACGCTATAGCGTTCTTAGATGTTAGATTCGTACCAGCCTGATATAGGCGGGGCAGCGTTAGGGCAATATATATTATGCGTTTCGTGGCATGTCGTACGTAACGGCGTGTAAAGGTAACCTTGCCCGGATATTCCGAGCGAATTTATTCTACGTTTATTCGCAGTTTGCCGCTAAACTGCGCACTTCGGAACCTCCCGTTTAGCTCGAAAGGGTCTGTTAAAGCAATCCACGATACGTGGTTGCCGTTTACGGATTCCACGCGATTCGATAATGCTTCCTATGACGCGTACATCAACATATTGCAGCCAGTTACATGTGTTCTTGATGGATGGACATGGATGTAGTCCATAAATATGTTTAGACGTTGTATAACTGTATAACATATATTTCTTTGTAAATATAATACGAAGAAAATTGAAATGGAAGGAAAAAGTTGAAAACTGCATCATACGAAAGTACCAAAAATAGAAAATAGCTCGGTTTCTCGTACTCGGATACATTAAATCGTCGACGGCCGAGGAAGTGTTCGAAAATACTTATTCTCGTTCTGTCATCCGCGTGTGGTTCTGTTTCGCGATGGGTTTAGCCGAGCACTCTGGTGGTCCTTGGTTCCATTCAAGGTTCGTAGTTGTTTCTGTTCACCCTGACGCTTTTTCCCCGATCGGCGAAACATCGAAGAACCTACATATTATGTATCTCGTTCGTCGTCGCAGCGGGGATCAGCTCGACGCGTAGGAAATTTCCAACGCCCTTAACCTTCCTCGACTTTCATTTCCTCGAGGTAGCCGATACGCGATCGATCGTTCGTCGCGGCAGTCGCATGGCGAGATCGTGTGGCGATTTGTCCGTTGCTCCCCGAGCCGGTAGTGAAAATTCGACTGTTTATCATTTGCTCGATTTCAGAGTGAGTGAGTTTGACAGCTTGGATTCCTTCGTTTCCGTAAACGTGATCGGGAGGTATCGTTTATATTATTGCATCTGTGCAATCGACACACTATTTACAAAGATCAATCAATGTTTCTAGGCTAAACATTCGGTTAGGAAATCAAGTTCAAACGTTAAATCGATCGATACCAGTGAGTGTATATACAGGGTGTCCGCGCTAATACTGTACGGCCGTTATTTTCTTAACTATTTGAAATACGAGAAAACTGTTTTCGTAAAATTGAATGGCACGACAGAGCAAATTGACGGGCAAGGCGATTTTTTTAACATTATTATTTTAAGAGGTACGAAGGTCAAGTTTGGTTTTTTTAAATGGAATTACAGTGATTCCTCGATGAATGCGACACGAGAAACGGTGTTATTCACACTACTGGGGGAGTCCCCCAAGAAACAAATTTATGAAGTGGAACCGAGTATGTCGCACTCATCGAGACATTGCTGTATATATTTCTTTTTAGATCACAAACTTGACCTTCATATCTCTTTATAATATTGAAAAAAAATTCAACATAGGCCCCTTACGCCATTCAATTTTGTACAAACAATTTTCCCGTATTACAAATAGTTTAGGAGATTCAATCTTCGTAACGGTTTTCCTACATTTTGTTTGTTCGACACTGCGTCGACTATATGGGCGTTAGAATCGAAAGTTGGAGCTTTCAAGAATGGTTCTGTTAAATTTCCAACTAAATTTATAATTATTACAAATTTCCGTGAGCCACCTAAACACGAGTCAATGAAACTCGTGTCGGGACTTCGTATCAGGAAATGCGATTTTATCCGCGAACATTCGCGGTCCAGACGCGCTTGTGCGTCCTGTTCCCGGTGATTCTACGATGTAGTTCCGTGCTAAATGTACATCGACGACCAAAAATAACCTCGTTGACGTCAAGATGCCAAATGTGCGATCACACGGTGCCTAAGTATCGCGATGGAACGAGAACCATTCGTCTCGTGACGCGTTGTTTCCTTTTTAACGGCGGGTACGTTCGTTTTAATGATACATGTACATTTTCATAACACCAGGGACAAGTTGTTTGACGGGTACTCGGTGAATCGGCGGTGCTACAGCACAGTACACGAAATTATGTAGCACGCTATATATCGCTTGGAACGTGTTTCCTTATATTTTCGTGCCTGTTGTAGAATCTATTCTCTTCCTGTTCTTCATAAGAAACGCAATAAAAATGAAATCGTTCAATACTTGTTGCTGTTCCGATCGAACGTTAAAATATCTTTCCTTAACACTAGAACTACCAAAGCAGTCAAAATGACTTTGTTGGTACATTCGTATTTTCTCCGATATTTTACAACTTTTATTCCACTTCGAAACTGAAGAAATTGATTTATAAATTTCTATATTTTCATAAATTTGCCATGTTTATCATTCCAATAGAAATCGATATACGTTATCATCGGTAGTTCTAGTGTTAATAATTAAATGGGAATCGACAAAGCTTCACTGTCCGACTAAAGACGGTTCGATTACCCTTTCGATACATTTCTCTGTTGACGATTCAACGTTCAGAGCGGTTTCATTGACTAAAATTTGAAGGATCGTGTGTCGAGATACTTTCTACGTAAAATCGCAAACGTTGCGGCATCGTGTAACTACGAACCGGTTCGTTCGGACGTGTTTCCTTTTTAATCATCCGATGCACCGTATGCAATGACTGGTGGCTCACCCGCGTAGCTTACAACGAACCGCCTGTTTAGGGAAGTGAATGCGACAGTTACTTTCGATAGGTTCGTCGTACGATCAGACGTTCGAAATTGGAACATAAAATGGATGCGTCTGAAATACGTATGTACCCTCGCGAGCAAACTCAACTTCCGCTAGGAAAAAAGTGGCGTAAGAAAAGGGTAGTATCACTTGGCAATATTTATTTCAAGTATTGAAATAAATATTAAACCGAATGTTAATTTAGCATAAATTTCAGTAATTCTGGATACCAAGTGGTAAAAGGCCCTTCCTCAACGCCACATTTTTCCCTAGCGGAAGGACCTTCTACCGCTTGGTATCGGCAATTACTGAATTTTACGCCAACTTAAAATTCGATTTAACATTTATTTCAGTACCTGAAATAAATTTACCAAATGGTAGGAGACCATCTCTTCCGTCACAATTGCTGAAATTTATGCCAAATTAACATTCGATTTTATCATTTATTTCAGTACTCGAATCGATCGTGCCACTATACATATATCGAAAGGAACGAGTCCAGGAAAAGGTTTGGATAACCAGGAACTCGATGCAACCTCGTGTCTTTCATTTCTATCGGAATGAGTGACGTTTCACGACGATTGCACATGCATGCGTGTCGCGGTGTGCTACCCTTTATACATATTTCGTCGACGACGAGCACACTGGTGAAGGCAGGGGGGGGACGGAGAAAGGGTTTCTACACGGATAGGTTCTTCACTGTCACGTGCTCGCAACGCGGGTGGCGGTAGGCAACTGTCCGAATCAGCCAATCAGCGAATGCCGGGGACGTGTGTAAAAAACAGGCTCTCGAACGGAAAGTCACGCGCCCCACTCACACATCCAAGACGTTCCGTGTATAAGTTCGCAGCGAGCATCGAAATACAACCGAGGGACCGAACTCAGGTCTGGCACAGTCCGATTTCAGACTCGTCGCGCTGCGTACGCGTTCCAAGGTGTGTTCCGTGGTATCATCGTGACACCACAGATCGTGGGCGCGACCCTGAACGTGAAACCGACCGTGTGAATCGTCCCGCGCTTTCCTTATCCCTGTAGTCGACCAAGAATCGGCGTTCCGGGCATTTCGCGGCATTCCATACTGGATTCACGCAATTATTATGCAGGAAACGATTGTAATCGATTCCTTGTGTAAATAACTGCCTTGCGATTTCGACCCGAACCCCATATTGATCTTCGAACTTGGAACGAAGTTTTCTTCGGGCCGTGGGTGTTATTCGCTAAAGAAATCATATTCTCTGGCTCTTCTCTCCTCTCTCTGTCTTTCGTTCGATCGTTACCTCTAACTACTTAGTCTAAGGTGACCATAAATGTTTCATCGAATCACCGAGAGACTCGTCTTCGCGCCGGTGGTCCACCATTGGAAAAGAAAGTTGGTGTTCGTGATTACATGAGCGACCGCTACCAAGAAAAGGGATTCTCGTACAGTGAGTTTTTCTACGCTTGTTGTGGACACCGATGCTGTTCTTTGTTGTTCGGCAAATGTCCGTAATTGTTAGTTAACTAACCTAAGCCTTGGATATACAAGAGTATATTACAGCGTATCTGGAATTAGTCACCCTGTTCCCAGTATGTAGATAATACTTGTACAACGACGAGCAAACTCGGCTTCCGCTAGGGGAAAAAGTGAAGTTGGCGAAGGGCTTGCTATCATTTAGTTTTGGGAGTTAGTAAAATTTATACCAAATTAACATTCGGTTTAACATTTATTTCAGAACTTGAAATAAATTTTTTCAAATTGTAAGAGATCTTTCTCTTACGCCGCTAGGGGAAAAAGTGACACAAGAGAAGGGCCTCCTACCATTTGGTAAATTTATTTCAAGTACTGAAATAAATGTTAAACCGAATGTTAATTTGGAATAAATTTCAGTAACTCCCAAAACTAAATGGTAAGTGGCCCTTCGCCTACCTCACTTTTTCCCCTAGTGGAAACCGAGTTTACCTCGTGAGGGTATAATACAATCAGTAGTACAAACAGTATTGTTGCGGAATCACCGCTACATTTGATAATTTTCGAGATTTTGATCCTTTTACTACGTTATGCAACCGTATCGTTATGCTATCGCGCAAGTAATCCGATTTCGTATACTTTTCTTTATACGCTAGTTATACAAGTGTCTGTCTATAAAGCATTGTTACTCAAGACTCTAGTCGATAACGGTGTTGCATATATATTCCTTAAAACGATCGATAAATTGTTGTCGAGTGACCGATAAAATTGATCGAACTAATTGAAACCGGTATCTGTCGGTTCGTTGGTTGCATCCCGATTGAATCACCTGAGATCTAAATATACATTTCTTATCGAAGACGCCTCGTTTCTTTTGCTTCCGTGCCCAAACGCAGAAATGGCGAATCAGACGAACATTAATACATGGGAATACACGTTATACATAAGTATCACGTGAATTGTGCATGCATCAATCGATCGATGATTAAATTGTAGGGACCGTATCGGTTTATCCATGAATGTTCTAAGTCAATTGCGGTAATCCGTGGTGGAACATATAATTTTCAGCTTTATATGTTTCCGATACGCTTCCACTTTTCGTTGTCTGGCTTCGGTACGGTTGTTTCGTAATCGATTGGCCGCTGCGCCGCCAATTGGATTAATGGGAACGACCGACGTGTCGGCATTGATGCTGTTTACTTGGTTAATTTTCTATGGGTTCCGATCGAACCGGTCTTATACGGCGTGGGACAATGGAATTTTCCGATTGCTCCTGACCACGGGAGAAATAATATACTATAAGGGACAACGTTGTTCGATACGTCAATCATCAGACCTTTCCAATATTTTTACTATAATACTATGTAGGTAGTAAATTACCGTAAGAACGCATCCGAGTGCTGGGTTCGTTTCAATGGGTTCGCCGGTCACGTAAAAGCAAGTACATACACTCATAATATCCCGAGGAGCGATGACTCACCGCGAAAGCGTTTACCACTACTACAGAAAACGCGCGTACATCGGTAACATGTCTGTCGGCGTCGTCATTTTTATTCTTCAAAAATTTAATAGGATCTCAGGCAGAAATTATTCGTCCGGTACAGCGCATAGACGTGTAATACCTAAACCTCGCGTTCTGAATATCTTCCATAGTCAGGCCGTGTAAAAAATTATAGTTAGATGCTGTACGACTAAAATGCGTGATCTAGGTATTTTACGTCTATGGTACAGGGTAATAAAAACAAGTTTTTTTTTTTTCAGCATTCGTGATAACAGCGCGGTGAACGGCGTGATCCCTGCGAGTGATTGTAAATTCTGCAAGGACGCAAAGGACGAACCGAAGGATACAGAGACCGACAGCGCGTTCCTGCTTTGCGCGCTGAAACCGCGTAAGCGCAAAGAACGTCGTGAATCCTGTTGTCAGGAAAGAAAGTTAATAAGGTGCGAATTACGAAGATAATTATAATTTATAATTAATAATATTGTAAATTTATTTTACGGGTAATCCCTTTTGTTACGCGAGAGAGATACAGAATATACAGTATAAAAAAACTACTTTGAAGTATAGAGTTAACTAAGTGTAAAGGTAATAAATAGACTGCGGATTTGTGTGCAAAATAACTTTTTATACATAGGGACAAGAGCAAATATAGAAATTGTTATCTTCCCTTAAGTACCTTTTATTGGGTTCAGAATAAAATAGAAAACTTGTTGCATCCAATTTTTGTCCCTTATTGTACTCGACAGATCCCTATTATAAATGCATAAAATCCGTAGTTTAGTAATAAAGGTAACGCCGTGAATATGTTCGTTAGTTTAATGAAACATGAAACAATTTTTAGAAGCAGCAGCGAGGAGCGTGTCCTCGAAAGTCCGACCGAAACCGCGGATACGATCAGACGCGTGAGCAGTCACGAGGATTTCAACAGCGAGGAACATTTGCACGTATTGTCTCAGCTAGGACAAGAAATGGGTCATGGCGTGGTAAGCTTTGGTTGAATTTTTTAATTAATTGTCGGTTACGCAGAAACTTATTCGATCGTACCGACGTTTTTTTGTAGAGATGCGGAAGTCTACCTCTGCACGAGAGAACGAACGTTTCACCCGTGTCAAAGAAAATCCCATCGTTTCCGTTGCCGTGCGAGGCTGCCTTGGAAACGGAGAAATTCGAGCGCGATGTCGAAAAGTTGAGGAGCAGTGAACGTTTCAGCAGAAGCATCACTCCGAGGGGAAGGCGACAAGCTCGTAGGAGAAGGGTGCACAAGATCGTGGACACGGAGAGTTCCAGCAAGGTAGATTTTTATTTTTTTTTTTATGCTGCATGGCGAAAGAAGGATTGAAATAACGTTTCTATAACAAATCGAATAATATCCTCACACATAGGAAAATGAAGACGGACCGGAGAATATTTATCACGTGTCCTCGAGTCCCAAGCGTTACAATGGTTCGCCGGGGCAAAGCTTTTTGGAAATGTTGAGCAGCGGACCGAGCCGATCCCCGTCGCCGGCTCGTCCGCCAACAGTCGATCACGAGGACTTGAACAATCCCAGCTTGACCAATTGGACCTTTCAACGCCAAGAAAATGTAAATAACGATGAACCGACGACGAGTGCTCTTAATGTCATTGGTAGCTTATTACATGCTGCTTATACCTTTGCAGGGAGAAGCCGCTGACGCTCGAGTAGAAGCCATGCTATCTCCGCGAAATTCGTTGTTATTACCCAGACGATTTTATTCTGAAAGCGAAGCTCAGCCGAACACGCCAAGTATCGCGGAGCTCGGTTTAAAAAGTCTGACGAAACACATAAATGGCTTGAAGAAAAAGATCAAGAAATACGAGGATGAGTTTGAAGAGAATTTCGGCCACCGTCCGAGTCATTCGGACAAGATGAGTAACAGGGATGTGAAAAGATTGTGCACGGAGTTGAATAAATTGCGAAAGGAGCATAAACTTTTGAAAGAAGATCCGGTGAGCGCGTTGCTAGCCAATGCAAACAATAGAAGAAAAATCGCATGCGATAGCCCGACGAACAACAATAACAGCCAAGAAAAGTCGATGGCTACGTCGATGGAAGAAACTGTGAAGGAGATTGAGAAAAAGCTCACCGAGAAGAGAGTGAAATATAACAGACCCGACAATATGGAGGAACTCACGTACGAGCAACTGATGGATGAAAAGACTGCTGTGCAGAAAGCTTTGCTTAATATCGAGAACACTTTCGGAAGGCCCGTCTCGAAAGAAGATAGGGTCGTTGTTCGACCATTATACGACAGATACAGAACCTTGAAACGATTACTGATTAGAGCGGGAGTGGTGAGTATCTTTAGCGTCACCAGCGATAATAAAATAATTAACAATTTAGGTTGTCTCGAACCGTTTCTGTGTTCTTGCAGAACAAAAATAAGGATAGCATTTCGGAATTGGCGACTATCTTGGAACACGAAGCAATGGATTTCACGTCATCAAATCTTCCTGGTAATCAGTCGGACACGGAGAGGAGAGCGAGCGAACCAGACATGTCGCACAGAGGCATTTTAGACTGCATAGATCCGGTGGAGCAGTTACCAACCGACAGTGATAGTCAACACAGCAGCAGCGAAGGAAGTCGCAGCAACAATGAAATCCTTCATGCGCTTCCACAGTAAGGTTCATCTAAATGCGCCAGTGTTCTCTCGTTCAACTCGAATTTTTTCCAGTAAACGTTGTTCGGTTCGATTTCAGAGAAGAGCTGATGATTCAACAGCAACTAACCAGAGAAGAAAAGAAACGTCTTCGTCGAGCCCTGAAAGAATTGGAGGCACAGTTTGAAGTTCGCGCCGGTCGCAGAATGCAAAGGGAAGATCGTGGCCCGCAAGTCACTAACGTTTACGAATCGTACAAACAGGCCAAAGCGAAGCTTAGACTGATCGATGCTCTTGTAGCGAAAAATGCTTGACGTAGTATCTAATTGGCAGCTTGATGACCAAATGCATACGACGCAACGAACGAACTCCCGAAAGATGCATCGTGGAACGTGCACAGTAGTTGCTATAGAGTCGATCTATCACATTACATTCGTGCCATGTGTTATATACAATAATTCTATTGATAGAGACAGTAATTTAAAAAAAGAAAAGACGGTATGGAAATAAGGAAGGTAACTAAACGTTAAGTTATCGAAGAATCAAAAACATTTAAGATGACGAGCAACGGTACTGTGAATAATATACGCATTATCATTGTCCCTTCAAGTTCAACAGATGTGGATGATCGTTCGGGTGTTGCCGTTTGCAAATCAAGAGATCGAGTCAGTACAATGATACGGTTGGAAACAATTGTCGAACACAATGCCGTATTGTTTGCTTCTCGGTGTTTCGAGAACTCGAGTGGAAACACACGTAACATCCAAAAATGGTGTTATACGATAGTGAATGATACAGGACTTATCAGTCTAGTACTATGAACCCTAAGCACTAATATTTAGAGAATGACAGTGGCTGCTACGATATGCGTACGATTCGTCAAAATGCAAGTGACTTTCTCAAAATACTCGACGTCGATTTTAACACAGCATATAATATCAACTCGCTACAAATGTCCACCTATTTGTATGAACAAGAATTTTGCACGTGAAAACATTTCATTGAACGAAACGCTGTCCACACGAATACAGTGTAAACTGCTTGTTCCATCGACAGTTTTACACATACTTTTACTAATACCGGCAAACGTTTCATGAATTTATAACATACCCGAAAAAACTTGCTTCCTTCTATTTTACAACGATTTCACACTTACATTGCACAGTATTGTCGGTGTACGATCTCCTCGTATCTTTTATGTTCACGCATTCCTGAATGTGCAAATACTGGAAGTTCGAAAATAGAAAGCAAGAGATCCGAAAAAGATATTAATGGAACACAGTTGACACGGTATGTGTATACGTTACTTATCACACGGATAAAAGGATCAGCGAACCGTCGCGGACTTATATTGTGAGATCGCTTTTATATTCGAGATGAATATAATAAAACACGTTTTATATATCTTTTTGTTTTGTATAAAAATTCTAATACAATCTGTTGCTTAATCATATTACTTATTTTCTAACGACCGATTTGGCAGTCGAGAGATGGTATTATTCTTTACATAGAAATTGTGCTGCAGGAAATCGATTCTGGCTTCCATATCGAAGTCAGATGTCCAGTGAGTGCAGATCGTTTGACGATAAAATCGGTGTGTTAATTTTCTTCTGAGAATTGTCACCGGATTGAATAATGAGAGTAAAGAACGAATTTGTGGGGTTACTCGTAATGTAAGTACCTTGTAAGAGATACCACATGTTTTAATTGTAGAGTACTATAAACTGTTACAGTCTTATAGCGTATGTATTAAACATATTCATTAAAAGCTCGTTGATTTATGTTTTATAATCTGTTTGCGTTGAGCAAAATCTTCAGATGATTAAATCTAATGAATCCGCCGGCTCTCTAGAATTTCTAAGCGATAGTCTTAAAACTTCACTTTGACGAAGACTCGAACGAGGGTGCTATAGTTTAGGTTAGTTTAGTTGGTGTCGAATAAAAAGGAAGAAATGCTTTGTGAGTTCGAGTTTGACGTGGCAAGCATGCAAAAGGGGTACGCGTTTTTTTTTATTTTTTAAATAGCTTCTAATAGCACTAGGAAACAACAAACATTAAACTTTAATACGGAACAAGGGTTAAAATGTAACAGAGTAATATATACATATACACGACAGGTGTGATGTCACACGAATTATCATATCGAATAATTTGAATCTTGCATAGATAAAAGCAATCTAATAGATTCTCCGTTGCATATTGGCGGTTTAATTTTTGTTCCTTGTTCACAGTATAATACCAATAATTTGGAACGATTGTTTTCTCTTCCTGAGAGTAAAATGCGCGGGGACAAAAAGAAAATCGAATAACTATTTCTTTCTTTTTTTTTTTTTTTTTTAGACCAAAGCATTTTTTAGTCTGTGATATGAGAGGTATATATGCTGTTTGCGTTCATATGGGAGCGTATGAAATGGTTTTCAGTGTCTCTGCCGTGTAAACGACTTCTGAACACGAGAGAACATTCGAGAGTGACTTCTTCGTAGAAAATAATCGAGATCGATGATCTGCTGAAAAGACCGTTAAGCAAGAGTAATAGGTTTAAGTGACGCTGCATACTTTTGTAGAAGAACGAGTTGATGTGGAATAATCAAAATTACCGAGAATCTGACCATTTATTGTAAGTTTTATGTATTTCCTGCGGATACTTAATTTTTGAAGGAAATTTACGAGCGAAATATTTCTCTGTCGTTCATTAACATTGCCCTACTCTCGTGATTTCTGGGGATTGCCACAGTGACTCGTATTCTTAATCAATCGATGTAGAATTTTTGAATATTTTACATTCAATATCACAGAAGTATTTTATTTTGATAGATTTTGCGTGCACGAGCAGTAATCTTTTATAGTAGGGGCAAGGAAGAGCGATGTCTTAATAAGACTACAATTTTATATTTACGTCACGTGAGGACAGTTTGCAATTTTTGAAAGAGTCATTTCTGGTGCACTCGAATTGAAAGTTCGCGTGCATCAATAATTGAGTCACTGAGAATGAGCAAACCGAAATTTAGTTCATGAAATAAACGATCAATTTCTCGAGATGGTTCAGTGAACAGTGTTTACGATGTATCTAACACATTAGTCTTATGTATCCATTTCTACGGTATGTTCGAGCATGCATTAAAAACGGACACATAAAAACTGACGATAAATAACAAGGGGTGAATTAGCAAAATGTTGATAACCTTTAAGGTTCAGAAACATGTGATTCTGTATGTACATACACATGATATGTATAGATACAACCAGTTGCATACATAAATACATAAAAAAAAATCATACACATATAGAAATCAATATTATACGTTATAAGAGTAAGCCGCAGAATCTAATTAAAACAAAAAAAAAAGAGTATAAATCGGTATAAGAAGCATTTTACTCATCCCGAAAATTAATCCTGACAACTTATATAGTTAATGTTCCGGTAATCCCTTCTCAGATGTCGATAAATCAGACATCTTTCAGTGAAAAACTTAATTACTTGCTTAAGGAAAATGATACAAATTTTATTTACTTAATGCTGTACATCTCTGAGATGTGTTTCTACCAAGTGTTGGACCGGCACTTATGATGATTTCAATAAAAAAATATCACTCTTTTTCCCGTGTCTTGTAGTTATTTTAATATAAAAAAAAACAGAGCAGCGTCCTGAATCCATTCAAGATTCGTGTTTCTCTGTTTAAATGTGTGTAACAAAAATTTCAATAATTACCATATGGTAACTATGTCGATCACATAATGAATTGAACTCACCTCCAGAATTGCATATATTCATGTCAAGAAGACAATCTCAATTGTTTCTGAAATGTTTGGATTTGCCGCAAAAGACCAGCTAATCGCAGAGACGTAGGTTCTCTCGTCGCGATGATTGTGTTTCTTCTTCTGTGATGAACTTTTTCACTGAATTTTTGCTGAATGATCGTTCCATTAGACTTAGCTACTGTAAAAGGCATCGATGAGTCGGGGCCGTTTGAATCCACTGGAACTTCAGTTGTTATGCAGACGTAACTATTCTTTCCCTGCAGCGATTTCATTTGCTGTTTTAGTGCCATTACCTAATAACAGATACAATAAACGGTTGATATTGTTATTATCGGCAATTATACGAAACCATTTTACCTCTTTATATAGATTGATAACAGCAGTTATCTCATCTTCTTTTGCACTCAACTCTTTTTCTAAAGTCAATGCCTCTTCTTTTAATTTTTTATCGTCAGAATTTTCTAGTTCTACTTGCAATTTTTCATATTTTCTAAAATTGATTCTAGATAAGTACATTGCTAACAATTCCAGTGTTTGAACATTGACTGATGCAACTTACGTGTTCATTTCTTCGAATTGATCGTGAAGATTAATAAGAACTTCCCGTATTCTGTTTGAATTCTTGTTAATTGGTTCAATATTACACATATTCGTACCGTATTCATTACCCTGTAATTTTCTTGTATTAGTATTTTCAATTAATTTATTAATTACATTGATTTTACTTTGTATGCTGTTACTGGCGACTGTAGTTGGTGGTTATCCTGAACCTTCATTTGTGTATTTACGTTTTGTTGAGATGAAAATAACTTCAGTACGTTATCATTATCTGCCGTCTGTGATATTTGCCGTATGTTCCATCGATTCAATTGATTTTCTGACCATGTATTCTGCGAACAAAACATTTTCATATTTCAACGTAAAGCATCTCGGAATCATAATAAATATTTGATTTAATTTCGGTTTTTTATAGATTAACCTTTTCTGTCTGAAACTTCTCGTGCTCAACCGTATTGTTGGCAGCAACTGCTTCTTCTACATTTCTTGAATTTACATTTACATTCAAATTTCGTAAAGCTTTAATATCATAACTTAAAGAGACGCTTTCGTTTTCAAATACGTTGAATGGTTCTGTTAGAAATGAATTTGCTTTGTGCAGGAATGTATTAATCATCTGAGAATTCACCCCAGGCAACTTATTGTTGTGATTACTTATTTGTCCCATGAGAGTAGACACAGGTTTCATGCCTCTGCTAACTTTACGAATGAGAAGAGGAGTAACTCCATTTACTGTGGGATGTCTTGTTTTCATTATACTTAAAACCTTTTGAATAAAGAAAAATCTGTAATAGTGACTTTTCTACATTTTTATATCAACCAACGTACTTGCTGTATATTTAAACCTATATTGTGACTTGGAGTTATAGAAGTACCCACTACAAAAGGTATGTTTTTAAAATTGAATCTACCAAAGTACGAACGATTTACTCGTTTCAATTTTGAAGCCAGTGTTGGCATTTCGTAACTATGGGTAATCATTGGGTTGCAGTACGATGGCTGTAATATTGACTGCTGACACTGACGTGAATTGCATTTCTCCATTGTATACATAGGAGCATTCTGAACCTCCAAAGCATACTTTTGATTATGAAGGATTGTGCTCTTTTCCCTGCAATCAGAAATATGTGTGATATTTTATTATCTTTATAATTCATTATCATTCGAACTTACTCAATAGTCTGCTTAGACTGTTTAGATTGACATTGCTTCAGAGGCTTGTCTGGTCCATTATCTTCACTAATGTTACAGTTATACCGATAATGATTAGTGTTATCACATTTTACTTTTGCATGTACATTATGTTGCTTATTTGTACCTAAGGATGTTCTGTTAATATAGTTGATGTTAGAGTCAATTCCAGAATGTTTATTAGGGCTGACAGAATTATTACCATCCTTTGCCGCTGAATTATGATAAATTTCGACTACTTCGTTAGCAGCCTGACGAGACTTTGTATGACGATTATTATTACCTGAAAGTATACAAATAATAATATACAATTCGTTTGTACAATAGTTTTACTTCATACTTTTTTGTTTTCGTTTTTTTACATCCTTTCTTCCTACGAAGTTTGTATCTCTTGTGGTTACAGTACTTTTGGAATTAGAACTGTGCACTCTTCTCCTCCGTTTTTTAAGTTTCAGTGAGGCAACATCGTCTAACTTAGACAAAGTGTCTTTTTTGCTTGGCAGTGTAGAAGGAACTGGTTTTTCTTTCTTTTCTATTTTTCTACAAACTTTAGTCTTTCCCCCAGTTCCATTTTTTAAACTACCCAAGGTATTTAATCTAAGATCATCTTTTGTAGAAGGTAAATCCTCCATGTAGGTAAAATTTCTATTATCCAAAATTAATTCTTTATAACATTTTTTTGGGTGTTCATGATTCTGCATTAGCTTAGATGAATATGCTGTTAGGTGCTGTTTATATGGTTCCTGCCATTTGTTGTTTTGTTCTTCGTACTGTCAATAAAATGTTATAATTTATATACATTTGTAAGGACAATTATTCATTAGAATGTTTCCACTAAATATGTTCAATGCATAAATGTAATACGCAATACCACATTGTCCTTATAAATTGGTGGTGATGATAAGGATTGATTTGGAGGACTCTGAATATATCTATGACTTGCAGATGTAACTACAGGTGTTTCATGTTCTAATTTTTCTTGCATATTTATATTTTCAATCTTTTCTTTACCTTTGTATTGCACATTAACTTTTGGTAACATGTTTTCTATTGTTTGACTTTCAAATGGATCACAATTCTCCACATTTCCTATAATAAAGATAATTATTAAAATTATCATCTATTACTAAAATCATTTTAAATTATTGATTATCTACTTTTACTTTACGATATACAATAATCAAAAACAGTTTCCATATACCATTATCATTTATAGATATACATTTGGTATCAGATGACGTTGCCAAAGAATCATTACAATTTATTTCTCTAGAAGTCACAGGTTTATCTATATCCGATATTTTAATTTTAGCATTACAGTAGTCCGAGCCATACAATATATTGTCTGGTTCCAAAATTTCTTGTCGCATGTCATGGCATGCCATCTTTAAATAATTCATGTGATACTGCACAGATTCGCATTTTAAATTTGTCTGTTGTAACCATTTTTTCATATCTTGGGCTAATATAATTGAATTAAAAAAGAAAACATTGATTTATCATTAATGCATTATTGTTAAACTATATATTTTAAGAATTATATTTTTATAGAGAAAAGTATAATAAAAGAAAAAATCGAAGAGAAATATAATTACCACGAAAGCACTTTTTTGGTAAAGTATCCATTTTTATTTTAATCAAATTTCATGGTTTAATTTTCAAGTAACGGTCATAGAACAATAACAATATTTTAAGAGGTAAACAAAATTTGTAACAATACAAAAATAAAAGGAACTTCAAAAAAAAAACGTGATACTGAAATTCACAGGTTATCTGCTTATCGTGAACCGATTACATTTTTGCATGCTAATCTTTTGTTTTCCGCTCGTTACTTTTTTGTTTAAAAAAATTGTCTGCCCTGAATCTTGGTTTGTGTTACATGAAACTTATGTAGCACCGACATTGCACTGCACAAATCATAAGCATTCAGTTTGCGATCCACAATTTGTATTGAGGTGAAACGCCATCTGATCGATATAAATTTAGGCTGCTATAAATAATAAATACGTTTTGGCAATTGGTGAATTTTTATAACTTTATTTATCCATCATTTATTTACAATAATTTTACTTATTGCGAGTAATTAAATAATGAACTCCGATCCAATTAGAGCTCAGCTACCCAAACTTCTACATACACTATATTACTTCAACTTTGTTTCAATTGTAGGATATGAATTTATTAAAATAATCGAATATATATGTGACTTCTTGCATTTTATTATTCAGTTTCACGTATTCATATAATTAACAAAGATCTTCTATCTTACATTTAGCCTTAAAATATTCTAAGTTTCATTTACGATAGAACATTCACCAAAAATATTCGATCTTATAACTAGAGAAATTCATTCTATGTAACTGCAGTTACATCGATGGAATCATTAGTTTCATCTACCTCCCATTTTACAAAGACTTAAAATGAACTTAAGTAACTTAAGTTTAGACGCTTTAATGTTGATTTCCCTCGGCGGATGTCTTCTTTCTTGAGTGTAAATCAAAATAAAATGAAGATTCCACTTCGGACGATCGTTGTCTTTTTTCTTGAGCTTACACTAGTCTTACAATCGATTTAACTAAACTAACTAAACTAAATGCAAGATAGAACGACAAATGAAACCAAGACTCCATCTGATGAAACCGAGGCTCATCGATCTCTCTATCCTGCCACAGTGGCTAAACAAAAGAGATAAATAAAATCAAAGTTTCATCGATCACCCCGTTTAGCTGTATACGAACCAATTATTGCAAACAAAAGGAGTGGCATACTCTCAGAAGGCGAGTACGTTTCAGAGAGTCGATGCTCTTAGAAGAAGAGCATCGTTCTCTCTGTTGCAAAGTGGCGAACAATATGTAACTATATGCAATATATACAATACGTGACTTTTTTTTAACGAAGATTTTTGGACAGCTTCAAATTTAATTGAATGTAATTCCCGAATGTACCGTTCCCGTAACGTAGAGGGCAGCAGAAAATATTTTATTTTTTGCACGATCGGTATTTCAGAACATGCGACACGAAGTCCCATAAGATGTTAGGTCTATTCTATATCTCGTCTGTAATAGTACTTACGCATTAAAAAAGGCAGTATAATTCATAATTCTGATGTATTCGTTAGTGTTGTATAGTGAATTACGAATGTTCTTGAGTTGGTAACGAATTTGAACGCATCTTTAAACTAATCAATAAAGACAATAATGCCGAAAAGAAAGCGTACCGTTCAGTGCATTTTTAAATCGAACGTTGTGACACCAATTTGCAGTATTTGGACGTTAGGTGCGCTGTGGTCTCTTTGTCGGATATATTTTAGGAAGACGTAGTTCGATCTACTTGTGAGTTGCAAATGGTGGATGGCCTGTCATAGTTGGTTGCGTTAACATCAGGTACGTGAATCTCTGCTTCGCATACTCTTGATTTTTTTTCACCTCGATGAAAAAAAAAGAGAAGATTATATGATTTCTACGAGCGATTATTGATTGTTCTGTAAAAGAAGATAGCTTCGATATGGAGAATTAATTCCATAACTGAAGTTTTTCGTCGATTACGTAAATTGTTGCACCAGACGAAAATAGTCACCTGACTCGCAAATGCGATTGTTCTTCCTGTATTTTTGAAAAAATAAAAGATGATCGGAATCTTTGGACATGTTTCTTGTAGATACTTGCAATCTACTCGTAGGGAATGTATTGTATGCAAATCAAAAAATTAACCTATTACCTGGTTACGACCGAAAAACCAGGAATTCTAATGTACACATACGTATGTTGAATGCAGTTGTGTAATCGCTATAGTTTTGTTCTATATGAGTGAGTAATCGTGATTAGTCTTTGGTGTATTTTAAGTTAATAATTCATTTTTTTTAGTTGTGTTGCGTCGTTTTATGTAGAATGTAAGTCCTACGGACGTATATATGTAGGTCGATTGACATTTAACCACGTTTTTAAGATACAAATGTCACATGGGCACTGACACACTGTCTCACGATGACAGTTACTTGCAGTTATGTATTCAGTTGTCTTGAAAATCCGAAATCCATTTTAATCGGCTTCTTTAATTCTTTGGAATAACGATCTTTCAGGAAAAAATAATTTCCCATGTGGATTTGAAGATCTGTACATAATTTCTGTAAATTTAGATAGTAAATCGAGGATTACCTGCGATTTTATAAAAAAGCCCAATGCAGGAAGGGTTATAATATAGAAATTAGGTCAGTGTCTTGTCATACTTCTTCATTATTCTTGATTTTCAATTGTCTCTTTTTCTTTAATCAGATATAATATTTCATTTACATTTTCCAATAATAGAATATATCAAATTGAATCATATTCTTTTGTTTAGAGTTTTTATTCTGTCATATATTACAAATAATTGTGTATTATATTTTTTTGGTAAATTTTGATTACATAGATTATGATATAATCTCTTGTTCTGATCTTCAATTTATACAACACAATTTAATACAAAAACTGTAGTGGGAATTTTCTTTGGCTATTATGATTATAATAGATTAAGTTAATTGTATAGATCGGACTTCATTGCAACATTTGTTATATTGTTTCTTGAACAGATTATCAAACAGGTATATTCTTATAACATTTTATGCTCTGAAATATCTTTCTAATGAGGACAAATGATTTTAAATATATAATACAATTAATAATGCAAGAATTTTATATTTTCATTATTAAATGTATTTACAAATTTAAATGACACAATCATATCAATGTGTTAAAATCTGTTCTGCAGGAGTTTTAATTATTTAATACGCATTTTACTCTATGTATATAATATAGGAGAACATACCTTGGGTATTTGCCAATTTTTTAAATAAGTCTGGCATTTTGTTATTTGATGTAGTGAAATACCTCAGTTATTTGAATATTAGTTTAAATTAAATAATTCCACATGTAAACTTTTGTTTGCTGTATCATTTAAAAGTATCTTTAAATTTATATAGAATAATAAATTTCTTCTTTGAAAAACACTTCCTGCTTTTCCTGCCGAATATAGAGACTAATTGATTTCATCACATAACATTTTAAAATTAGCACCTTTAAATCATTGTGCAATGTAGATCTACAATTAAAATTAAAAGGAAATTCAAATATATTTTTAAATATCATACTTCTTGATCTTTATACATAACAAGCAAGGGAAAGAAATTACATGATACAGTAAGGCAATGATATGTTATTAGTAAACATAGATAAGAGCAATCACGTTCAATTCGAGTTATCCATAAGAAGGAGTTGATAAGCAGAGAACTCGTATCAAAAGTATTTATATTCTGGATGAATGCAATATGTAGAAATCTTTCTTTTAATCTTGTAGATAAGAAATTTTGATTTATCCATGATCTCGGGTAGAAGGTTAATCTGCAGAACTTTTTCTACATGTCTGTACTTATATTGCAACATGACACAACATTTATACAATATGTAACTTTTATAAATTGTATGCTGAACACATATGTTTATCATCATAGTAATACATATTCCTTGTTCTAGGTGAAAAATGTATAAAGCAAAGACAGTATTTAGTACATTGGCCCCTTTGGCTCCACGCATGTGTGGGCCAGAGAGGTTCGCGTCATGGTTGGTACGGAGCCATCCCTTGTCTAGGACCACACGTGTAATGGTCAATGAACCTGTCAGGAAGTACAACAGCCGTGTGGCCACAGAACCATTCTTAAATGGCAGTTCCAGTTCATACGTAGAAGAAATGTACAACGCATGGTTACAAGATCCCCACAGTGTACATGTGGTCGGTAACAAATTATTTAAAATATTCTATTCTCAAGTTACAAGTGATGTTTTCTGATGTATTTAATCGTATTCACATACTTTTTACAGTCCTGGGATTCATTTTTTCGTAGTAGCACAGCTGGAGCTCCACCAGGTCTCGCATATCAAGCTCCTCCATCTCTAGCACCAAGTCATAATCAAATACCACTAGGAGCACTGTTACCGCTTGGTGGTGGATCTCAATTAAGCCAAATACCTGTTAATGAGAAAATAATCGACGATCATTTGGCTGTGCAAGCTATTATTCGATCCTACCAGGTATGTATATTTTGCGTTTCATGTACAAAATAAAGGAACAATTATAATTATACTTAAACAAAATATTTTTGTTATATTTTTATGCTACATATATTAGCACTTTAGAAATTCTCTTTTAATTATGCTTCTAATATCTTCAGGCAGTGTTTTATGTTCTTATCCATACACAAATTATTTTCATGTAATATTATTTTGTGCAAAGTATGAAATTACGTAAAACTGTGTTACATCTTGTTGTTATATGTAATGTCAAAGCTTGTAGTTGTTCCATTTTTTTTATTTTCTAATCAGTAAAGTTAAAAAACTTCTGTTATATTACTGAAATAGTGCAGTCTAAATCAGTAAATTTTTCGCATGACCCGTGGAAATATACGTATGTTTTATGTTAAAGGCAACTTCTTATAATCATAATGCATGTGAAAGTTTCTTTTCAATTTTTGCCTCCAACGTTTCTTACCAATTAATCAGATAATTCTAATTACTAATATGACTAACATAACTTACTTTTCAAACGTGCAATCAGTAAATAAATACATGTAACGTTATTAAAAAAATAAAATCGGTAAAAATTGGAACATGAGAAATTGATATAGAAACTATTTTATTAGGGGCTATCATGTATGTGTCGGGGAATATTTTATCTCATCCTATTGTAACCCAATAAAAGAACACTGACACGAAGTACCAAGTAAACATCAAAAGTTATTCTCAAATATTGCGTAATAGCCTCGTTTTCTTATTATTACTATTATATTACCCGTTCGCTGCGTCTTTTGCTTTGCATGTTCTTAACAAAACTTCTCAAAATATAAATGTTTAAATTTTATTCTTTGTAATATGTATAAACTATATGCGTATTAATACCTCCATTATTAACAGGTTGACTGCCAGGCCGGTCACTGGTGGCCGACATTATAAATTCTGGTAGGCGGCCACCGAGGTCACCGGTGGTCGACATTATGTATTTCTAATAATTGAAATTTCAACCATAGAGAATTTTGTTCGGCAGTCAACGTGTTAACCACTGGTCAAAAATTGCTTACACATATTTTCTCTATTACTAATAGAAAGTACATAGTCAAGATGATGTAGTTAATAAGGTGTAAAGTTAATACAAAGTATAATTAATTTTCAGAAAGTAGACTGAAACAATATCTTTTTGTCTATTACAAAAAAAAAAGAAAAAACGTATGTTCACAGAAATATAATGTTTTTATAACCATTAAGTGATAATTCCACGAGATCGATGGAATAATTAAAGTTAACGTCCTGTTATAGAAAGTAGTGTTTCGACATTTGAATAGTTGCTTATCTGTCCATTCGAGGAAAACATATTTTTATAACATAACGTTACATAGTAAAATTTGACAAGTGGAAATATTTGATACATTCGGGTTCTTTTGGGACGATTCATTGGCATATAGGCTCGAGGTCATTTAGTCGCTGATCTGGACCCACTGGGTATCATGCAAACAGACCTGATACACACACATTATGCAGCCCGCAAGGGGTCTCCAGAACAGGTTCTACGGCAATATATGCTTGGTAAGGCTTACCCCAAACCAATTCCTTAAAGTAATACTTTAATCGGTTTTCATGTGTACCATAAGGTAAAGGTGTATAAAAATACAACATAGTAATTGTTGCTGAGATATCTGTTTCCATTGGTTTCATTGTGATTCGTGCAAATGTTAAAATTTTCAAAGGATAAGTGCTTTTAAAACACCTTCACCCAATACGTACATCACACTTCATCTCATACATGATAATCATGGTCTCTATCATACACATTAATTCCTTCTTAACTGTCTTCATACCTTCTTTTGATCTGATGTTCTATGCATCATATACTAAATAAATTTTTTATTTTCAATACTCTTTTCAAGGTCAAGCATTTTGCTCTCCAGATTTTTATGATTTTATCATATGGAATGTAATATAAAACGAGCACCTTGTATATATTTCATATCATTAGAAGATAGTTGAAATGATCGAAGAAGCAATGTTTTTCACACATTTATATGGAAAGTTGACGAAACTATGAATTTAGCTCTGTTGTAATAAAATATAATGAAAGTAATTAGTCTGTACCTTAAAGACACTGAGAAGGTGTTATGTGAATGTTATTCCATGATAGTTTCTTACTGATACTGAAAATGTTTTTATTAGGAAAACTTACGATATCCATTGATTTGTATTTCGTGGTTTGTATCAATGTTATGTTAATACACATCGGAAGACGTTTTTAAGTGAACTTTTAGTTTTGCTGTTTTACAATCAGTGTATTAGTATCCTACAATGTATCGTTAAATGGGATAAATATTTCAAATTGTCCGAGGTAAGGAGAAAATTTAGAGATTCTTGCTTTGCATGTTCATAAAAGATGTTGGTTCTAGCTCAGCTTTTACGTGTTGCAACTCATTGTACGGAATGTATATTGGTACAACAGTGTAGCATTTCACATAAATATATTTTGCCATATTCATTTACTGTCTCCGTTTCCGAGAGATATTTTCACGTTGTTTCTATATAGTAAGTACTAATAGATTCCTAAATACAATTACATTACGGGTTTATTGATGGAAGGCATGTATGGAATATGAACATATTTCAATTGTTCAGATGCTTTTTATTACAATGTGTTACTTATAGTTACTGTGATAGAATGTTTGCGAAACAGTGTTCTTGTATTTTTTCAATTAATACTTCTAAATCATGAACATACGTTTAAATGAAACATTGATCACAGTAATTTCTCTTACTAACTGTAATGTGTTGGTAAATTTAATAAATTAAACACTATTTGGTTCGTATGAATGTGGCATTAAATTGACAGATCCGTGGCCACCATATCGCTAAGTTGGATCCACTTGGCATCAACAGCGCCGATCTTGATGATAGACATCCACAAGAGTTGCTCTATAATCATTATTCATTCGGTAAGCCCATATGACCGTGTCTCTGCTCTTTTTAAATTGAAGAAGTAAAGATACTATATAACGCACTCCGAATAATACATACAAATGTATTAAAAATATATAAATTAATTGAGCTGCTCGCAGTACACAGTGTATAACGTTACTATTTCTTTCATTCACTTCTATTATAGACTTAACCACATAAGGCATTTATTTCTTTCTTCATCGCGATATTAGCTTCTCTAGCGTTACTTTTATTATTCTCATTCATATTCCACCATCATATATTTCTTTCCTGGACACAAAATACAGCATTTCGAATGCAGTGATAATTAAATTCAGGATTTCTGTAACATTATAAGAATAGGTGTTTTGATGGAAATTAAAGTATAAACGTCGAACAAAGATTAATGTTTATTGATACGCAGTTACATTTGAGGACCAAAATTTTACTGTACTTTGCAAGTGAGGATTCCTCACGCCGTTTGTTAAGCTTATTCAGTCCAAGTCTAATGTCCACAGGAAACAGAACACGTACTACTTACTCTCAGGAACTACAATACCGAGTATCTACACTCATGAAAAGTATGTAAGAATTATAATATTTTAAGTGGGAGTTCTGTTTAAAGCTCTGTGAGTTGTTAGTATCTTTGGGGAGGCGCTGGTTCATGATGGGATTACATAGAAATTGGTATTGTAGGAAAACTGTCAAGGTGCTTGGGTCCTCCGCATAAATATTAATTATATGATTGCTATACTCTGCTGTGTATATGTTTGTGTCAGGAACAATCTTTAGACATTTCGTTTTGGAAGAACTAGAGGAGGTATAGGGAATAAGTATGATCTTTATCATACTACTTCACGCATATTGTTGTCAAAGATTACATTATACTTTCACGTGGTAAATTATTATTTGTTAAATTATTCTTTCAAACTTCCTCTTTAGCTTCCTCTTACTTAATTTCTTTTATTTTCGTTTCTATATCTGTTACAAATATTACGATAGTGTCCTACTCTTGTACGTATTACGTTTCTTTAGTAGTATTCTCCTTTTGTTAACGTTTGTTTTCACTAATGATGCTTTAACGATATTTACAGCTTTTGCGGTTTATTGAAGTTCTTTTTCCAGTCTTCTGCTTATTTCTATTTTTCTGAATATTGAGGAGGTTTGTTATATATATCTAGTAATTCCTCAAGATATCGTGCATGTTAATATTATTTGCCAATAATTTGCATATTTATACATGCAGCATTATTACAGGAATTATTTGCATATACATATACATATAAATTTTGCAAATATATAATTACATTCCAGTAATTACACTTTACAAAGTCAAGCGTGTACAAAGTGTGTACAGTTTTAGGCTCTATCAAATGCAAATTTTTCTTCATTTTCGGCCTCATACACAAGTTCACATTTTCAGTATCAGTCTTGAAAAAGACTCGCATCAAGTGAGATTAATGTAAAATAAAAATATTGTATTGCGTGTAATGTGTTTATGCAGTGCTCCAATGAGTAAATTAGTAGCAGCATTTTAAACATTTGGAGCACTATACACACAATAAGTGATACGTTATTTTATATTATGTGTAAGTTTGTACATTAAGTGTCATAGTTTTTATGTGTACGATAACTGTGTAACAGTTTGCTCAGAAGTGCTGTAATTGCGTTTATATTCAAACTATGGCGTTTACATTGTGTATATCCGTTCTCTGTTTCTGAGACGAGCAAGAGTTTTATTGTACAATTTCTACAGAGGAATCGGACATGGATCGTATTTTCAAGCTGCCATCCACCACTTTTATCGGCGGCAAAGACAAATCATTGCCGCTCCGTGAGATCCTGAAAAGATTGGAGTCCGCGTATTGCGGTCACATCGGTGTGGAGTTCATGTTCATCAATTCCCTGGAACAATGCAACTGGATACGTCAGAAAATGGAGACCCCTGGTATTATGGAGGTGACGAACGACGAAAGGAGGTTGATCTTGGCTAGATTGACACGCGCAACCGGGTATTTCACACGCCTTAAAATCAACTCAAATTTCACATAATGCTTAAGAAGATTCAGTTCTATGTTATCGTTTCAGATTCGAGGCGTTCCTTGCACGGAAATGGTCGTCCGAGAAAAGATTCGGTTTGGAAGGATGTGAAATTTTAATTCCCGCTATGAAACAAGTAATCGACAAGTCTACCGAATTAGGCGTTGAATCGATCGTGATGGGCATGCCTCATCGTGGTCGTTTGAACGTTCTTGCAAACGTTTGCCGTAAACCTTTGAGTCAAATATTCACGCAGTTCGCGGCCCTCGAAGCAGCCGACGATGTAAGCGAATGAACAATTTTTCTTTAGTTAGAGCACAGACGAGATATAAGAATAGGCCTAACATGCAATGTAGTTTTTTGTCTCATGCTTTGGAGGCGTCAGAAGCCTTCGTACCATTTCAGTATTTCATTCCTTGCTAGCGAAACCGGGACAATAATGAAGTCGGAAACTTTTCAGCGTGATTTTTGTGGGACACCAAGTCCCATAAGATGTTAGGTCTATTCTGATATCTCGTCTGTGGTTAGAGGTCGACGTGTGTAATATCATTCGACTGATTGACTACGGTTTAGGGTTCTGGTGATGTGAAATATCACTTGGGAACGTACATCGAGCGTTTGAATCGTGTGACGAATAAAAATATTCGGTTGGCTGTGGTCGCCAATCCGTCTCACTTAGAGGCTGTTGATCCGATCGTGCAAGGAAAAACTCGCGCCGAGCAGTTCTATCGAGGCGATGGCGAAGGGAAAAAGGTACGATATAGAGAATATTTAATTCCGATGGTGAAATTTAGTTCGAATCATTTAAAATCTCCTTGGCAATTGTATCATTGACACAGGTTATGTCTATTCTTCTGCACGGCGACGCCGCATTCTGCGGGCAAGGAATTGTTTTTGAAACGATGCACTTGTCTGATTTGCCTGATTATACGACTCATGGTACCATTCACATCGTTGTGAATAACCAAATTGGATTTACCACCGATCCCAGACATTCGCGATCTTCACCGTACTGTACGGGTAAGTATACAAGGAAGAACGGCATTATTTTTCTTTTTTAACTTAATATGAAATTGCGTTTAAACTAATTCGTTTTTTAGATGTTGCAAGGGTAGTAAACGCGCCCATTTTCCACGTTAATTCCGACGATCCAGTGGCTGTGATGCATGTTTGCAAAGTTGCCGCTGAATGGAGAGCAACATTCCACAAGGACGTCGTAATCGACATCGTGTCGTACAGACGAAATGGCCACAATGAAATCGATGAACCGATGTTCACGCAACCGTTGATGTATCGAAAAATCAAAAATACTCTGCCAGTTCTGGACATATACGCCAAATCTCTTATCAGCGATGGTGTAGTCAGCCCTGAGGAAGTCAAGGTATTAAGATGAACAAATATTTCAATCGAATGGATTCATGTACAATAGAATTCTTACGCTGACGTTAACTTACGATGCAGGACGTGAAAGATAAGTATGAAAAGATTTGCGAAGAAGCATACACGAATGCCAGGCAAGAGACGCATATCAAGTATAAAGACTGGTTGGATTCGCCGTGGTCTGGCTTCTTCGAAGGTAAAGACCCGTTGAAAGTATCCCCTACTGGTATTAAAGAAGATACGCTCGTTCACATTGGCAAGAAATTCTCATCGCCGCCACCAAATGCTGCTGAATTTGTTATTCACAAAGGTAATTTAGGAATTAAGGAGAAATAATATTAAGGAGAGTTTTAATAGGCGAGAAATTAAATAGAGAATTATACAATGTTACTAATGCACTACTAAACGTGTTTTAGGTATCGAACGTATTTTGAAGGCGCGCATGGAAATGATCGAGGCTCGAACTGTCGATTGGGCACTTGGAGAAGCAATGGCCTTTGGTTCCCTTCTTAAAGAAGGCATTCACGTGAGATTGTCGGGACAGGATGTGGAGAGAGGAACATTCTCCCATCGGCATCATGTGCTTCATCATCAAACCGTGGACAAGGCTACTTATAGGCCACTGTGCTATCTTTACCCCGATCAGGCTCCGTATACCGTGTGCAATAGTTCCTTGTCCGAGTTTGGTGTACTCGGTAATCGCAATAAACATTCCCACGATTGATTCAGCCGTAGTAAATCAAATTAACGCATGGTGTGTCCTTTTGAATTTTTAGGATTTGAATTAGGTTATTCCATGACAAATCCTAACGCACTGGTGTGCTGGGAAGCTCAGTTTGGCGATTTCAACAATACAGCACAGTGTATAATTGATCAGTTTATCAGCAGTGGCCAAGCGAAATGGGTGCGTCAGTCTGGTCTTGTTATGCTGCAGCCTCACGGACTCGAGGGAATGGTAAATTCATTTTATATTAATCTAGTGAAACTCGAAGATTGTTCGAGATCTAAAGTAGAGCAATAGTCGGTTGAGTAATATATATACAATAACTCAAACGGTCGTCGTTGTTTGTAGGGTCCGGAACATTCGAGTGCTCGTTTGGAACGTTTCCTCCAAATGTCTGCTGATGATCCAGACTATTTCCCCCCAGAAAGCGAAGAATTTGCTGTGCGCCAGTTACACGATATTAACTGGATTGTCGCTAATTGCAGCACACCGGCGAATTATTTCCACATTCTGAGAAGGCAGATCGCATTGCCGTTCAGGAAACCGTTGATTATGATGACACCAAAGTCTCTGCTCCGTCATCCAGAAGCGAAATCCAGTTTCGATCTGATGACCGAAGACACGGAATTCCTCCGAGTAATACCGGAAGAAGGCGCCGCTGCTCAAAGTCCCAGCAGCGTTAAAAGGCTGGTGTTCTGTTCCGGCAAAGTTTTTTACGACCTGAAGAAGGCGCGCACGGAAAAACAACTGGATGGCAAAGTCGCTATTGCAAGAGTTGAACAGGTAAATAATGCGATTACAACAATTTTCATCATTTATTGTTCTTACGAGATCCATTAAATTTTGTTTTAACTACTTTTATAGATTTCGCCTTTCCCTTACGATTTGATTAAGAAGGAATCCGCTAAATATCCCAACGCAGAACTGGTGTGGGCTCAGGAAGAACCCAAAAATCAGGGTGCATGGACCTATGTTCAACCTAGATTCCATACAGCCCTGAATGGAGTCCGCTCTGTGTCGTAAGTATTCAATGTACAATCACAATTAACACTGTTTTATACACATATCGGTGGAGGAATTGTTTCTTTGTAATAACTGATGCACACAAGAGCTCCTTTCATTTCTATATTTGACAGGATCATTATAGTTACACAGATTTTAAAAATTTTTTTGTTGTGTGATATACGGTATAATTCGTGTATTATTCACTGCGTATATTTGTGTTTGTTTTATTAACGTTCTACGATCAATTCATTGACTAGAAATAATCTAGAGTAATGCATCTTCTTGGATCATAATTTTGAAGTAAATTATAAGAATGTGGATAGATTTACTAAAGGTCCGGGTTAAGATTTTTTGTGACCCAGGATTATCAAATTTTCGGTGGCCCCCTTAGTTAAATAGCGAGGGGAGGGGCTGGGGGTTGTAATACAGCACAACAAAATACCTAAATCTTCACAAATTGAAATTTGTTTTAAATAAAATTAAATAACATTTAATCATAACGAAATGGAAGATTCGGCCCCCCTGGAACGTGGGGCCCGGGGTTACATCCCCCCAAAGACTCCACTTTGAATCGGAGCTGATTAACTAGTATTACTTGGTACCATAATTTGTTTCGTCTCCTATCCTTAGCTGTTCACATGGCCCATGTTTTTTCACTTTGTCAAAGTTGCGTTCGCGGTCGCAGGTTGTAAAATCTTGGTACATGTAATGATACCACGAATACGCAACACGCTTGAGCACGAAGTTCCATTGATGTTACATTATTAAAAAATGCTTTTTCACGCGGTCTTTATTTTGGTTAAGCAAAGTAAAAAAATTGGGCCATGTTACAGCGGCGGAAGTGCGTCGTACAAGAGTGACGGTAGCGGAGGGTGGTTTAGCGGTTGGTTTTCGTCGGCGAAACCAACGCCAACGACTGCACCCGAGCCGCAGTCGATAGAATCCGATAAAGTCGAACCGAGAAGAGTGAGGTAAATGCTGCTTAGAACCTTTTAATTGGGAGAATGCTTGAAAATTTTAAGTAGAAGCTTTTATCACCGACGAGGTCTAAGAATAGACTTTTTTCATCTTATGGAAGTTGGTGGCCCACCTAAACTGCACTACCGACATCTTGAAAAGCCTGGTGATTTTAGTGACCTTTGGGTTATAAGAACAGGAAATCTGCACTGGGTAGTGACACTAAAATAAAAATGGCTGAAAAAATACATTGGATGAAATGTCTACTCCTAGGCCCAGATTCATAGTCACTACTTGCTTAAATCCCCAGTTATGAATGTGTAGTCCGTACCTATACACGTATACATTCATAACTGGGACTTAAGCATTTTTGCTTAAGAATAAGTAGTGACTATGAATCCCGGCCCTATTCCTCGTCTGTGCTTTTACACTTCAATAGATGTAGCTGCAACGGGTATAATTTTGATCTTATTGTTCGTTAAACACCGAATGGCCTTACTTTTCTGTTGCAGGTACGTTGGTCGTCCAACTGCAGCCTCGCCAGCGACAGGAAGCAAGATGCAGCATCTCAAAGAGCTAAAACAGTTGCTCGACGATTCGTTTGATGTTTAATTCTCCTTCTTAGCACTATGTAGAACACACATTTTATTTATTTTCTCACATTATACTTGTTATATACTTTTTGTCTTGCTCTACATACACCATCACAGAGGATCAGCGTAGTTCGAATAATTTCTCCAGTACTGTGTTTCATCTATAGAATTAACGCGCGTGCGAATATTTACCTTGATGACCGATTTACATTCGTTACGGCATAAACGTAATACTTGTTATTGGTATTCGATCTCCATAATCATTGAAAGTATCGATGCTGGTTTTCAAAATTTTTCTTTTTAATACGCATTAGCGAAATGGAATAATTTATTTTTCTTTATTATTTATTAAATGCGTCATTTGTGCAGATCTGTATCTACGTTTTCGCAATGAGTGAACCATGTAAATGTATGCATTTCATTTTCGTTAAATGTTTGAATGTGCTTCTGTATATTTTTTTAGATACGTGACATATTTATATAAGTATGAGAGTTGAGTGTTGAACCCGGTGTATGTTTGAGTTTGCAGGAACCGTTTGTTATGTAAATATATCGAGAGTTCAAAAATTACATTAATACGAAAATTCCCGCCATGTTTTACTCATTGCTCGGCTCGTAAGTGTTTCACGGATGAATTTCGCGTCGAACGGGAAATATTCACGCGTCGGCTTCTGTATTTTATTTTGTTAATATGTCGATAAACTACATTACGAAATGGATAAGATTGAAAGAAAAGTATTATTTATAATGTATACAACATTTTACGCAGAGCGTAAATATAAACGAATAGTTGCGATTGCGGAGTTTTAAATGAAACTTTTCAGGGTATGTCACAGAGATATATACGGCAATTTTTTTTTATGCGTTTAATTACGCCGTAGCGACAGACAGCCAATCACTTTAATTTTTTATCGTCGCTCTATTTTTATAAAAAATTAAATGATTGGTAGGAGGGCCGAATCATAGAGTTCACGTTGTAACGTTGGTCTCGATTACGTAACGTAGGAAAAATTTAGGCGCCTGTAAGTTTGACAAGAGAGGATAAGCGTGACAACGTAATCGAGCCGTAACGTTACTCTTTGAAAAGTTTCAAGGATTTCTCCCATCTGAAAAGAGTGGTGAGAGTAGACGACAAATTACTAGTATTAGTGAATATCTAGGAAATAATTTTAATATTATTATTCCTGAGCCAGCTGGATGCGTTGGCTACTGCATCGTCTGCGGAGGCACAGTATTTATATTCTTCTACATACGAATCGTTTAAAAGATGGATTTTTGCGTTTGGAATATTTGTCGTACCGTCACACGTTAATTTGGAAGATATTGTATCGAATCCGACTAAGTACACATGTGAATTCGATCGATCTATTTGGAAGAAACTACTATGTACTTTACAAATGTTTCAGCGCGCTGTTTTGGGACACGTGCAAAACAATAGTATTGCGATATGAGACCTACTAGAATACCATAGATGCAATGTAGTCCAATACAAATGACGATACTATCGACGAAGACGACACAGCTGTGTATAGTTTTAACAATAAAAATTAATAGGTCGAAGTTGCTAATGGAAATTAAATTGAAATTATATTCACTGTGACTGCGTCGATATTGGAAAACTGTAGAGCGTTATTATTGAATTACATTATGTTAACCATTGTTTGGTGTTTAACAACTTTCAATTCCTCTTACCGTACCTAATATTTGCTTCATTAATAGCTGCCTTGGGCGCTGGTCTCTGTAATCGTTTAAATTTATAGAATCGTCGGAACCTCAGATCGATATTGCACACAGTTCGTATTCATTTTTTAACAACGACACCTTGCCTTTTAATTTTTATTATGCTTAATTATAGCTTAATATCTGACAATCTTATTATCATTTATTTCATCATACAATAAATAAAATATGTAGATATATATATATATATATATGTATGTATGTATATATGTATATTATAAATAAGATATATGTATAGCGTCAGTTCAAATGTAAATTAATAATCAGTTTGTCCCAGCACACTGTACATAATCCTCTTGAAACTATTGCTTTGGTGGATTTTTTCCCCATCGTCGTCGTGGATGGCTACCTACGAAAATCATAAAAATATTAACTTACGTATGTCCAATTCGAAAAATTTGTTTCATGGAACTCTTCAATGATTGTTGTTCATACTCACAAACGGTGCAGGACTCTTTGGTCGGACCTGGTGTACCTGAGACGAAATCCCAAATAAATTATTATTTCCCAGCGAAAGAACACCACGAACGGCCCTGATAACCAGTTGTATACAAGATTCGAGCAAATTGCCAACAATAAATGACAAACTTTGTTTAAAAAACCATAAAGCAAATTGGCAGAAAGTCTTGCCACATGACCCATGTCAAATTGAGGGTAAAACCGGAACAAGGTTTGCGCAAGCCAATTTATTGCATATGTTGCTGTCAATTTGCTGCCAATATGTGCGCAAGGTGTTCTCCTCGGCACTGATAATGACTGTCTATATTTAAAGGATATAATTTTTTAAGTTTTTTTAAAATAAATTTAATATAATTATTATATTATTATTGTTTTATGCTACAGTGTTTACTTATAAATTAGGGGTCATTTCCACCACTGGGCGCTTGACTGGTTCCATGAGGGACCCCCCATTGGTGGGGATGACGTTAGGGCCACTCATTGTCAGTGCCGAGCGCGCCGAGGGGCCTTCGAAATGGTATTTTGTAAACAGTAAAAGAGGGAGCATCGTACCCTGTTTTGATAAACTTTCTGCGGCGAGAAAACACCGGTACGCGCCGGCTGTTTCACTTCCGGCATTGTGTCGTCAAGGGCTTCCTCTTGTAGTGCCTTGTAAGCCTCGCTCTTGCTCGGATCGTACTTCCCCGGTTTCTTCAGACTGTACCGTTGTATCGCATGTGTACACATGGACTACTTTTAATCTATTAAACTTCGCGATTTTGTGAATTCGGTTAGCAGCAGCCAGGGTTATATATCGCCAATCGGTTTGTTCGTGAGTGTTTTTCGGACCATTATCGAGCCCTTGTCGTTAATCTGATCACAAATACAACCTAGCTAGGATGCTTGATGCGTATTTTCGAACATTACATACCGTGTGTGTCTTTTGACGTTCCATCGAGCATGTCTCAATATGTTTGAACATGTCTGAATGTGTCCACGGGCGGAAAGGTCGCGAACTAAGTGCACGCAGATCATTGAACAACGGTAATCTTCTGGACGTAACACGGTGTGTAATTCTCGGGATGCGCAATTATTATATTATCATGTGAGCATCGAAATTAGTAAGGCTTCTTATTTTCACGCAAGTTTACTATGATTAATTGTTGATTATTTTCCATTCTACAACATGCAAATGATATCAGACTGTTATTTTACAAACTTTAGCGAGGTTCGTTTGCTCTAATTTCCTTGCCGGTTTCGTGAATCTATTATTTCGAGATCACTACGCAGACTGCAACAGATAATATACTTGAAGATCCTAGGTATGTAAATATATATATATATATATATATGTATATATACATTAATATAAACTGTATAGAATAGAACGATAAATATTCGAAGAGGTTATAGTCGGGCGGTGAATTTTCGAATTTTGGAACAGAATACGCGAGAAGCATCGAATGACGTCTCGAACTACGTATGCATAGAGGATAAATGTACTATATTAGTTTGGCTTATTGAATTGCGGCCACACGTTCTTCGAGGAGGCGGCTTTGGCCTGCTCCTTCAACAATCTCGCTTGCTCCTGTATTTCCTGTTTCTGTTTCACGAAGGAAAAGTCTATGAAAATGCTGCAAAACAAAGAAACCGCACGTGAGTGTTATCGGCGAGAAACTTGAGCCTGCGTACTGTATTTGTGTCCGACGTGAATCGAAGAATCCTCGTTTTAAAATCGGTACAAGTATTCCTCCCTGTTCAAACATTGTTTCTTTTGTTTTTTTTTTTTTGCCGTTTCGAAACCGACCGTGAGTAATTAATAATTATGTATTAGTGATGATTGACTGGATGCGTCGCGCACAGTTCATATGGGATTCGGTTCAAACGTTTTTTCTTTCTTTCTTTTTTTGATCCCTATGTATTCATTCCCAAGCTCGGTGATCGTAGTTACGGGCAACGGTAGCCGTTAGTTAGACTATGACGGTTTTAAGAGTTAATTTGTCTGATGAGTCGCAGCATTCAGCAGAAAAGCAATTCGTATTAATGACTAATTAAATTATTCTAGTGCACGCTTTACGAATAATGCGGATTCCTTCTATTTTCTATTTTTCTTTCTCTCGAAACGATGTCGGTTTCTTTACTTACGGTATGGCGGACGCTTGGCATTTAATAGTGTCGGCGATATTCTGCTCTGAGTAGAGGCCGATCGGCGAGTTGAATTGCTTGTGTACAACCTGCGGGGACAGAGGATCGTTCGATCAAGTCGAGGGAACCGGTACACCAAATTCTCTGCGATTTTGTCTCGACGCGTATCGCATTCCATGTTTCGCTGTGACACCCGGTAAGTCATAAATAGACTGCTGATTTTTATGCAAAATAAAAGTGTCTAAAGTAATTTATAAAGACAGGAACAATCGTAGAAATTTATTTCCCCCCGTAAGTATCTTATTGGGTTCAGAATAAAATAGAAAACTCGTTGGATCCGATGAAAGTTTGCTTTTTTATTGTATTTCACAGAGCCCTATAGGTTATAAATGCATAAAATCCGCAGTCTATAAGTTTACCGTGAAACACCGCGATGGTATGAAACTTTTTAAAGATGCGTTTGGCAAAATGGAGGCCGATTCGTTTAGTGAAATGTCGTATTATCATAGAACACTGGTACCAGGTGATAAATGACGCGTTTTTTTTTTTGGAAAATTCATCTCCGATCGCACGTCAATAGATTAATATCGGTGAGAAAACGCATGCTGTTCACGAGACGCAGTTTACAACACGAACTTCGGAAGGCATTTTACGGTTAGAATGCGAAAAGGTTTCTCGATCAAAGCGGGGTAGTGTCGGTCGTGAAAGCGCAAAGCGAAAGCGACACGATAATAAAGTGGTCCAAACCTTTGGAACTTCGTTCGGTCCCAAGACACGTTGAAGTACCGTTTCCGCCACCTGCTCGGATATTCCATGAAAAGTATTTGTTGGTTTTTTATTTTTAATATGTACGGAACACTAAAGTGGCCCTTGTTTATACATGACGAAAAAATGTTTTTTCGTGTTTCTTTGCTCACACCCGTTTTTTCCTTTCGAGGAGTACTCTGGGGATTCGTTTTCACGTATATTTACCTTCTGCTTCATAGCAACTTCGGGATGAGCCGGCTCATAATGATGTGGCGCCGCTCTGATCATCGGATTCGGATGATGGCGCAGATAACATTCCCCGAGCGGAGCATCCTTCTTGACCTTTGCGCCTGGCAAGACCAATGGGGTGGTGCGGTACGGCTGAAAATTTGTTTAAAATTTTACATCCTTCACCAACGGTTTGTTTCTCTGTTTCAGTCGTGAACATTCCCAATCCCTGCAATGGCAATCAGAGTAACTAACGAATCATCGAACATAATGTCGAAACTTCTTAATCGGCTAGGTAGACGCGTAGAACAGTCTGCCAGAATGGTGTCAATTACCGGGTAAGAAAATCTAAAATAAACTTTAATAGAGGCCATGCTGATCGATGATACCTCATTAATTCTCGACATCGTTGCGATAATAAAGGCCGGTCCGAATTTATGATATCGACCAAAAATAAGTCAACGATAACTTCGAGGGTACATAGAGGAGGCTGCATTAATGATCGATCAATGATGATCATCGACGGGACGCTCGATAATGTCGCGAGGAACATCCGTGTCACGCAGAGACCAAAGGTAACGGTTATTTAAAATATATTTTGGACAAAAGTCATTGAGTAAAAAGTAATTTGTATTTAAAGGGAAACCAGATATTCATAAATCTCGAAAAAAAGTTTCAGTCAAAACAATCTTCGCTGTATAGATAGATGAAGTAAACGAAAATATTTTTTTAAAGCTTTATACGTTGAATAGAAACCCCTACAAATTTGAAAAAAAGATTCGTTAGATAGTTTCCCTTTAATAAATTACCAAAGATACCTTGACTTTCGAGCAGTTACAGTGTTGTCCGCCCTTAAGCGTTTTCGCGTGAATAATGCCTGTGGCGAAACGGCAAAAGCTGCGTGTGTGGCAAAGAATAATTTTTGGCAAGACCGCTGGAACCGGAAACGTACGGCACGGTACATACCGTGCGTGTGCAACGTGTATACAGGGTGTTAATTTTACCTCGAGCACCTAAACTATTTGTTTTTATCGCCATCACATGGACGCTTTAAAACCATGTACATCCTATTTAGTAATTGTTTCTTACTTTCAATAGTAGCGGAAATAATTTAGGTGCTCCTAAATTCGGTTGCTCAAAGTCGCAAAAACCGCCGTCGAATATTCTCGAACACGTTTGGCTCGAGGAACCGCATAATCGAGTAATATTGCATAAAACTTATAACGTTTACGGACAAACCGTTTGCCAAGCGATTCGGATTCGGCACGTTATGTCACCTCGAGCGGTTTTGCGCCGCGTAATTCAAAGCGGGAGTTTTACATGCAACCAACAATAAGACAGACGGCCAGATTACGGTATACTTATAGATTATAGTAAACGGGCGAAACGAATGCGTTCGAATCCTGGCCGTCGTCGTTGTTTCGAAAATCGAAACACGACAAAAATGACAATGTCGAACAGCAGGGATAAAGTTACGCGGGCGGGCGCGTCGTATTTATAAGACACGCTCTCGCGAGAATACAAGTTCGAATTCGAGTTCGGTCAGCAGCATTGATTTTATTTCGACTATGACGCCACGAGTGGGGGAGGGGGCGACTTAAAGCGGAAACGGGAGCGTTGGGTGGCGACTATCGACCCAATCGATCGATGTAATCGTCGATTTCTTCAAACTTTTATGTTAAATTTATGTCAAATTAAGATTCAATTTAACATTTATTTCAGTACCTGGAATAAATTTACCAAGTGGTAGGAGACTTCTTCTACGCCATATTTTCCCTTAGCGGAAACCGAGTTTACTCGCGAGTGTACAACGTAGTTTTTTATGAAAAATTAAGAACAAAATATGGAATGAAATTTGTACATTTAAGGTATAGTTTTCAAGAAAATCGACTTCGAAAATTAATCCGTAAGCACGTGTATTTACCATAATAGTAAGTAGAAAAGGAATGCAATGAACAGACGCGTCAGCCCAGTCCTATTCAATTGCCCCCGTCTTTAGCAGATTTTCAAAGTCAATTTTCTCGAAAACTAAGCCTTAAACGGAAAAATTGTATTTCATATTTTGTTCTTATTCTTTTCACGAGGAATCATCTAGTACCCGTTTGTACACGTTATTCAGCCGCACCCTGTATATGTATAAGGAAGTTAGCAGTCTAGTATATTGTATACATATAGAAGGTTGTAGATTTTTCGCGTCTCAGAATTTCATTATAAATGGATCAGGAACGGTATTTTCACAGGGTATATGGAGCAATAGTGTGACACTCTCGAAATAGATGAAGGCCTCCGACCCGGCAAAAATAACGTGTACCCCGTCTGCCACGGAACCTGTTTGTCACCTGTCCTGCTGCGAACGCTTGTCGATTTTTCGTCGATCATCACGATAGAATTCTCTGTCCACCCCCAACCCCTGGTTTATCGTGCTTCGACGGTAAACGTTTCGATAAAACGAAATTCTGAACGGGCCCTAGTCTGTTTTTACTCGCTTCGCGGAAGATGCGTCGTTACCAGAGGAGGAAGCTGTTTGGCATTCCACGTTACTTTTTTCCCCTTACGCGCATATACAGATGTGTCACCGAACTAAATTCAGACGCGACGGAACAGCTGAGATTTTCTCGAACTTTTCGTAACCAGGTGGTGTCAACCATAGACGTATAGTAATGTTAAAAAAAGGCAGCTTCAGGTTATGATGTAAGGATTACATATTACATCATGCTTTAGGTGTCACGATTCTGCCTTCGTTTGACATTAATTCCCTTTCATTCCATCTATTTTTCTGTTTTCTAGGCTATGGAAATTTTTCTATCGTATCCAAGGAATTAATATCGGTATGATTTTGATACCCGTATTATACCCAGGGATTTAAAATCGGTATGAGTTTGATACCGATTTTATGCCTGCAAAAGTATACCGAAACCGATATATTACCGAAATATACATACATCGGTATAGTACCGGTATTTTATGTTTCGGTAGATGTCTCTGATCGTACCGCGCGTCGTTAGAAAAAGACAGTATCAGTTGGGTGACCGTACAGTAGGTAACTTTTTCTACTTTTTGACACAGTCTGACTATGGGAGATATTCAGAACGGTCTAGGGTAGATGTCCCAATTACTACCCGCTTAAGATTCTAACGTGATTTCATTTCATCATTTTACGTGTTGTTTAACCTAAAAATCGTCTTAGTTTGGAACATAATATTGTTTAAACATCTCTGTCATTAAAAAAATAGTTTTATACATTAAATATGAAGAACTACGTTTTTATTAAGTAAAATAAATAAGTGGCAGTAATAGGGACATTTACCCTAGGTATTATACGTCTATGGTGTTCAACACATCTTTTTGGACCCTCTCCGATTTCGCCGATTCTATCCTTCAGACGTGAAACAATTTTTAGGCAGATTCGCGGATTGTCGTCTCAATCTTTCCGATCCCACGTAGAAACGTTGTTCGATTTACGACAAGTCTTTTTTAACCCCCCAAACGAAAGAATTTTTCAACAGCGTAACCAAGCTTTCGATAGCGCTTAGGACGACGAGGGGGCTGTGTGTGGGTGTGTCGTTGTGTCGACCCCTCTTGTGTTTGAGTAACCCAGATCCCAGTTTAAGTCCACGAAAATAGAACAAGATAGCAATGAACGGGCCTGGTTCGGTGGCGTGTGCTTACGCGCGTTTTATTGCATCGTGTTATTGGTCGGTCGTGCACCACACCTCTCTATAATTCCCCCTTTCATCTCGGACCGTTCTTCCTTTCGTTGACTAATTCCCTTGCCTAATGTGCACTCGCGTAATTTCGTAGAGAATCTTCAAACGAAGATTCCCGTCTGCCTTTTCGTAATGTCACACCCCGTCATAGACATTGAGAGGCCTAGCCCCAGTTTCGAAGACGGTGTCAAGGTTGGCTCGCGGCTTTAGTCGAAATCAAGATCATTCTGCGTTACGTTTCCGTTGGTAATCGAGTAAATATACTCCAATTTCTTCGTGTCGATCGTGGCTTCGGTATATAGTGCCTCTGAGCCATAGTGACTTTAGGTGTGACCACAGACGAGGTGTATAGGAGTAGACATTTTATCTTATGGGAGTTGGTGGCCCATCTAAACGGACACCGTAAAAAGCCTGTGATTTTAGCGACCTCTACGTTAACAGAACGATGAATTTGCGATGGGTAGTGACATTAAAATGGAAATGGGGCAACGTCGTCCTTAGAAAAGTGGGCCGAAAAAATATATTGGATGAAATGTATGTTCCTATACCTAGTCTGTGGAGTGACCCTCTTAGTGGGGGTACTATGTGATACCCTTGAAGGTAACAGGCCACTAAATGTGTCATTTGCTACTTCAAAAAAACTTGGCCGTCCCTGGATGCTGAACTTGCCACCGAAACCCTTGAAGACGTGTGAAAAATCCGAACCCCTACTGTTTTTACGAAGTCACTATAGCTCGGAGAGACACGTAATTAATGAAGTTGTTGAGCTGACAGAACGATAGGAAGCTATTAGAACAGTTCCATTCATACTTTTCGTTTAAAATAATTCACAGTTAATAGGTCTAGGTTTAGTGACCTTCGCGAAATTTCAAGGTCACCGAACGGTTCTCTGTCCCGAGGTCGATTATCGATTGTTCGACATTGAAATGACAGAGGGAACACGTAAACTGATACGAAACGGAATTTCTTGACGGTCGAGCTTGACGCATTGGTCGTAAAAACATTTTATGTTTTTAAACATAATCCAAAACCCTCTACTGTTGCTACGTTCTGTGGAGCTATTTGCATTTAAGGCAGATGATCTGACTTCTTTACATCGCGAGGTGATTGAGGTGATGCTTTGTATACACGTCCAAATTTTCAAAGAAAATATTGGACTTTTCGATCATTGTCTGTTCGGACACATTGCGCGTCGAACTCGTCGACGGGACCGAGTCCGTCTGAATATCTAAGACAGTGATGGCGAACCTATGACAGTCGTGTCAGAGGTGACACGACCTTTCTTAAAGTAAATATTATTAAATATTATTTCAATATGTGACATGATACCCTGTTTAACCCTCATCCGTCCCTCGTGTCAATTTGACACATTTTTCCCTTAAGAAATGACATAATTCTGTCATGTATAGGTAAATTTAGCTGAAACTCCGTGACTTTTATTTTAGAGAAATTGCAAATTTAACAGTTTATCTCTTCGTTACATTAATTTCTTACCACTATGTCAATTTAACACCGAGGGAGAAATTAAGTTAAATTTTTATCAAATTTTGACACACCGAGCTTAAAAGGTTAGCCATCACTGGTCTAAGGGGTTCGTACCCAGTACACGGCAGCCTCCTCTTCTTTCGTTGGATGTTCGATGGTCTGACGATAAACGGTAGTGTAACCCGGCATCGTTCCGTGGCCGAAGGCTCGATATTCTTGTTATTCCTTCGTGAAGCACCGTTCGTTTCACCCTTCTTCGTCTCTTTCGTTTTTACTGGGACGTCGACACCCGTGGATCCTTCTCCTACGAATATCCTCTAACGCACTGGCACGTTGCGCGGGCGGCACTAACTCTGGTCTTTTCCACGCGACTCCTCTCGCGCTCTTTCTTCTCCTCTCCCGTATTACCGACGTGTATGTATCACGATCGCTCCTACGTGTTTCACCCTGTTGATCGTGTCTAAACGGATCGCGCTTCGTCGGTTCTAAATCTTTTCGTCGTTTCACTATTCGTTCGGTGCTCGTGTCCGATTACTCGGTCGAAATCGTGGCATCGTTCAGAACCAGTAGTTTCCGTTTTTATTGCTAAACGCAACCAAAGGTCCTATTCACGATCCTGAACAAGCTGGCGATCGAAAACCTTGTGGCAAGTGTTTCCTTTGGCAGCAACCGTACCCCAAGTTTACCGAACGGTAGCTGTTTACACGGACGGAACTCGGTTACGTTATTTTCTTACTTCTTGCGATCGGTGGTCGACACTGGCTGTGATATCGAACCGTAATGTAAAACTAGGATCGACGAGGAGACGGGTGTTCCGAAATCGTCCTGAACCATTGGTTCGGAGCGGTGGTTTCGATGCAACAGCGATATTTATAGCGTGGCAAACTACGTCTACGCGGACTTTCCGACGTCGTAACGGGACGACTGAAATATAATTCACACTTCGAATGTTCCGCGCGAACGAACGCGTCTTTTTTCACGATCTTACGGTATTGATCTATCGGCTTGTACACCCACGAGCAAAGTCGGCTTCCGTTTGGGGGAAAAAAGCAGCGTAGGGGAAGGACCTCCTGCTATTTGATATTGAGATTTATTGAAATATATTAACGTTCAATTTATCATTTATTTTAGTACTTGAAATAAATTTATCAAGCGATGGGAGGCCACTCTTATGCCACTTTTTCCCCTAGCGGAAGTCGAGTTTGCTCGCGAGGGTACATCAGCGAGTTAGTACCTGCGACAAAAAGACCCTTTCCTCGCGAACCTCGTCGAGATGTTCGTGCGACAACACGAAACGATCCAGCGGTGATGCGGACCGGCTGAAATCCTCGATCGTTGCCGGTGGTACAGGACTCTTCGGCAATTCCGCCGGTACTTTCGGCTGTTTAGCCCTGCAGCGTAATAACAGAAGCGTCTTAGTAACGACACGAACACAGAAACCGAAGGATTATCTTCGTCTCGACGAACACTTCCTCCATTTGCATCGCGAAAATCACGCTGTTGCGTCGCAAGAACTGAATACAAGTCACACGTTAGAACAGTGGTCCCCAACCTGTGTTCCGTAAGAATTTCAAAAGTAATCCGCGGTTAATTCGATAAATTGCAAGGTATTGCTATTATTATCCTACGTGAAATTACTGTTTGCGTGTGAAAGATGCTTTAGATTAATGTTATTAATACTATTAATAAACGATATAATAAACAAACTTATTTCATTTGAATTTAGGTAAGTGTTTCGCCAACAAATTTTACTCCCAATAGGGTTCCGCACTTTATAAAAGGTTGGGAACCACTGACTGTTAGAAGCACAGAAGCGGCGAAGCTTATTTTCTCTTATTGCAAGAAGCTAGTTATCGTTCGGCTGGTATATACGATTGCTTCCTAGTTAACGTTTCGCGGCTGACGTTAACGGGAGTCGCGATAATGGACAAGCTTCGTTTTCCTCAAAAACACTTCCACGCGGAAATGCAGAGCAACGGACAAGTGATTGTCGAGACGACGACGACGACAACGATGCGTCTTGATGCGGTGAGTTGTTAATAGGCCGGTTGTGCGATTAAATGCTCGAGAAAGGATGGCGAAAAGGGTGACAGGATTTAATATGAATGTAAGCGTGGTTAATGGGACTGGCGTTACGTAGCGACAGTAGCGCGGCGGTGCAGCGTTGCGACAAAACTGAGCGCATAATAATACAGGTGGAATTGCTCTCTGACAGACTAGTGACCGCAGCCCTGTTGCCAACGTTCGACCCGATAATCGGAGGTGACGTGGTGGTAATGTTGATACGAGATGCACACGACGGCTCAGACCTTTCGACTACAAGCTTTATGGATTCAGAGGTTTGAAGGAGTCTCTGGGCGTCTACATGCCTCACGTCTCGCACGTCGTATTCGTCGATTTTCTTGATCACATCACCCCTCCGGAGCGCCTCGTTCTCCGACTGCAAACACAACGGGAGATACCATTTAACGAGAATTCTTCGCGACAACATGTAGCGCTCACGTTACGGTATCATTAGGCTTACGAACATTTCTTACATACCTGCTTCTACGAACACCCGTCAAATTTACGGGTAAACGGAAATACGCATTTTCTTTAAAAAAATCGCAACTTACAAGGGAAGGCACGGAACTGTCCCCCTCCGATTTTGATGAAACTTCGTATGTCTATTAAGCAGTCAAAAATAAGGGATACGTATTTTTTCTTATCGGCTGAGACGCGACTTTAATTCCGATTTTGATGAAACTTCGTATGTCTATTAAGCAGTCAAAAATAAGGGATACGTATTTTTTTTTATCCGCTGAGACGCGACTTTAAGGGGTGAAACCACCCCTCGAAGTTTAACCGTAAAATAGGCGTCTTTAAGGCGTCATGTGCTATCTGGGTTAGTTTTGACTTTCACTGTAGGTATACAAGAAATGTTCGTAAATCGTTAAGGATGATTACAGAGAGGGGAAAATGCGAGGTATCAAATGTATGCTGCAATGTACAATAATCCGTTAACGATCAAACATTTTTGGACCGTATCCAAACGTGTTTACGGCCTCTTCTATCCTTTCTGCGTTCGATAATCGTGCCAGAAAGAACGTAACCGAGACGACCAAGAAGATGCACGAGATTCGGGCACACGTGACAGGTGTATCAGCGAGGATCGTGTTTAGTAGGGAAGAACCGTTTGAAATGCGACGATGGAATCGACCGAAATATTCCTAAACGATTCGAAACATAAAGCTGTCAATTTCCGAACGATAAAAGCATCTTTACCATGACAATTCGCATCGATTAACCGTCATAGAAAATCGGGGTTAGCTCGTACGAAAAAGAATACTCGACAGTCTCCGGTAAATATTATGCTATTGGCAGGAGGTGGTCTTCGTTAGAAAATAATCCGAATCCCCTGCTGTTCCGCCCGTTGGTGCCTTTGCTGTACATCCAATAATAACTGTGTACGGATGTGCGAATCGAGCCGAGTGTATTTACCATAGACATATACATATAATAGACTGCATGGTCTTATGGTGGGGATGAAGCGAGACCAAAGGACAGAAGTAGCGTAGGAGTAACCCTTTTCTTGCTCGCACATCACAGAGGTAGGGGAGAAAGCGACTGGAGGGCGATGAGGGGAAGGTATGCTGCACGCATGTAACGTCTCCACTACAGCCGTAGGGGAATCCCCCACCAACAGCCCCGTTAGAAAGAGAGAAAAGTTACTCCAGTTATTGTCCTCTCTTTCTAGTGCCGACTTCATCCCTACCATAAGACCGCGCAGTCTATTATATATGTCTATGGTATTTATCATCGCAGAAAACCCTCGAAGAATCAACAAAAATGTTTGATGATTAAAAAAAACAAAAAAAAGTAGGAGGAAAAACAGAAACTCACGCGGGTGACGACGATCGGCGTGCCCAAATCAGCGCCTCCGGCGATACATATTCCCCAGGGTTTCTCAGTGGTGGATCTCTTAAGCTTCACGATCACCGTTTGTTTCCTCGTCATGCTCTACTCCGTCTGTCACAACAACGGAATCGCGTGTTTCTTTTTTTCTTTTCTTTTTTCAAAACGGGGCCACAATCCGATATAAGTGAAATCGTTACGTGTTCGGTATCGATTCTTATCGATCGTTCGGTATCGATGCACTTGCGAGATGGAACGAACGAGAGAAACTGTCGTAATCGAGGTGAAAAAAAACCGATCCCAGACCTCGATAGAGAACGAAGACGACACGAAAACCGTGGCTCGAGTCGGGTCGCGATATCGAAACCACCCGTGGCTTACGTTCCTTACTGGCACACGAGAACTGCCTGGGCTGCGTCTGCCACTTGATTTTGACAGGCTTTACTTCACCGAGCTTAGTTACCCAACTAACCGGCCCGTCGCTTCTCTGCTATTCTGGCCCCATTTCGAATTGGCATACCGCGTGTGTATTGTTCTGGCCCGACCTGTGCACTCATTTCGCTGGCATTCGCGGCCTCCCCTGCACTTTTGCTTCGTTCAACTGATGGGACCACTGATCCCCCGCGAAATCCTATAGGTTAAGTCGATGGGCACAATATTATGTCCTCGTAAAATTAAGCGTTTATCGGGGTCACCTATTCGTGTAACTAACATACAGTAAATCCTTGATGAGTGTTCGTAGGCTCCTAAACACTGACACGAAGAGGTCCTCGGATGTAACGCTGGTTTTTTAATGAGGTTCAACGCAGTGATAGAGCTTGGAATTCTGAAGCAAATGATATTTCTTTCAGCCGTATATAGCCATTAGTTTATGAAATATTTAATTTTCAGTACCGAGTGAGCCTTCGAACACTCATCGAGGAGTTACTGTACGTAAAAGCAGGAACTTAAACTAGTATGATTTTGATGCCGGTGTTATGCCATCAAAATTATACCGAAACCGATATATTACCAAAAACCGAAATAAATACCGGTATTTTGTCGGTTTCTATAAGGGTAGGGCTTATATAGGGTTATATAGGGCGAAGGTAAAACCGAAAATACCAGAATTTTACATTTCGGTAAAAGTCCCTGCCTAAAAGCGGCCTGAATCTCAGGCTGTAAACGTCATTTGGGAATCGATATTTAAAACTTCTGCTTACGATATTTCATCAAAAGGACTCGGTAATTCTTTCGGGCGAGTCGCGACGTCACGACAAATCGTGCTGCTCCGATCTCTCAAGGGATCTATAGATCCACCTGCGTCGAAGTACTTGAATATAATACGCTTCACGAGTGACCGAATCGGCGAGTTTCAATTGCCCACGCGGATTTCCATTCAACAGCCCGCCTCGCAGTTCATCGACACGCGTCCGACAACTTCAGTGTGAAACGTCATTTAGGGTAAACGAGGGAGAGAGAACTGTTGTGATATCTTCGTACAAAAATTAATCAGGATGAGACACAGTTCGTCTGTGGAACACACCTGTAAATCACAGAGGAAGCTGCACAAAAGGAAGAAATGCCAGGATTCGTTCAGGCCTGTCACGGTACTTACGTAGGTTTCGTAAAAATTGCCTATGGAGAACTTGAGGGCCATCTTTGATCGACGAGTTCCGGTTTGGCTTGTACCCCGTTCTTTTTCTGTTTTTTTTTTTTTTTTTTACTTTTTTTCTTCAAGTGACGTTCGGGAGAACGATCGACGGCTTCTCTCCCCTATTGCGGATTCGATCAAATTAGTTCGACTGCACCGTGATTAATGGGACCAGATCAAGAGGAAAGAGTAAGAGGAAAAGAGAGTGGTCGCGACGAAACGAGAGAAAGAGAGTGCACGTAAGTTTGACTTAAATTAGCAACCTATAGCGCGAAAGGTTAGTCAATCATAGTCTTTAGACTGGACCGTTCTAGTGACTCATTTATCTCGATTTACACGATCCCACGAAAGTGTGTACACGTATCTGCTCGGTTGCCGTGTGCAGATTGGCAATACCGATGACCCATTTAATCGCCTATCGATATGCAGTTCGGATGATGTGGATTGTTTGATCGCTAAGAATGGATCCACGATGCGGAGTGATGCTCGAAAAAGAAAACTAGAATAATTTCGCTTGAGTGCACCATTAGTTCGGTAGAATGTATTAAATAATAAAAAATATATATATATATGTTTATTCCCGAGGGTCGTAAAAAAATAATCTTTTATCGAGGAAGATAAAATATTTCTTCTCATGAATATTCCTCGCTGATCGCTCTGCTGATTACCATTCGGCGAACTTCACTGGTACCGGCGCCAATCTCGTACAGTTTAGCATCCCTCAGGAGCCTTCCCGTGGGATAATCGTTTATATAGCCGTTTCCACCTAATATAAATTGAACGGGTTTAGACGAACGCTTACTATAAGTATACATATATGTAATAAGTATGTATGTAATCCCCACATAACCTTGGAGTGCAGACTCTCCAAGGTATCTGATTGCAGATTTTCCACATCCCTCGATAAAAAAAAAGTATGTACGTAATAAGTTATAGTTTACCAAGTATTTGGATCGCGTCTAAGGCAGCTTCGGTAGCTCTTTCGGCGGTGTAAAGTATAACCGCGGCGCAGTCTTTTCGATTTACGTGTCCCGCATCGCAAGATCTTGCTACGGAGTACAAGTAACTTCTGCAAGCACTCAGACTGGTGTACATGTTCGCTATTCTTCCCTGAAACAATTGCCGCCGTTTTACGCACGAACGGGTAAGACCTACCAAACGATAACACTATACCTGTATCAGTTGAAATTCCGCAATGCGTTTACCAAATTGTTTCCTCGTGTGCGCATAATCGAATGCCACGTCGCAGCACGCTTGGAGGATTCTAACATGTAACATATTCAATCGAACTGTAAAATGAGGGCCCCCGAAATATGGGCGTAGCCAGGTTATCAGTCAGGAGGGGAAAAAATATTAACACATCGACTGCCACAGTGAAAAAGGCTGTACGTAGCCAGACATACTCTATTTTGTTTCTAACACTAGAACTATACCAACGATAAACGCATATCTTTTTCGATCGATCGATAAATATGGCCATAAATCATTAAAAATGTATGCGTTTTGTTAATAGAGGCTGTTGACCGTGTTTCAAATTATACTGCAATATTAAATATTACGTAAAAATTTTGTAACACTAGGAAGGGGGGGCAAAATCCAATTTTTTTCATGTAGGGTGGGGTAAAAGCCACTTTTTTCCGTCCAGAGGGATAGAGCAAGGTTACGCCCGTGCCCCCAAAACACATTTTGAGAAGTGGAAGGTTTCTTACCCCAAAGGACCGGCCGCTAGTACCAATCTCTCCAGATCTAGACCACTGAAGAGGACATATATGCCTTTGTTTACTTCTCCAAGTATATTTTTCGCTGTAATTATCAACAATAACCTGTACAAACGCCTCGTAATATACTGAATCCGATTAAATTAAGAAAAGCATGAACTACCTGGAACTTTACAATCTTCAAAAACGAGCTCGCCCGTGTTAGAACCTCGCATTCCTAATTTATCCAACTTTTGAGCCGTGCTAAAACCTTCGAATTCTCGCTCCACGATGAAAGCCGTAACGCCATGTTGCGGCTTGTCCGCGTTTGGATTCGTTTTCGCGTAAACGACGAGGGTGTCGGCGTCGGGGCCATTTGTGATCCAAAATTTGTTGCCGTTTAAAATGTAATAGTCACCCTTCTTCTCGGCGCGTAATTTCATGGAGACTACGTCAGATCCGGAACCCGATTCCGACATCGCGAGCGCTCCGATATTTTCTCCGCTGCATAACTGTATTTAAATTTAATCGTTATGTTTGGCACAACCCTGAATGGCCCTTTGTAAACACGCATCCGTTACCTTTGGCAAATACTTATGCCTCTGTTCCTCCGTTCCGTTTCTGTGGATTTGATTAATGCACAAATTCGAGTGCGCGCCATAACTGAGCGCTATAGATCCCGACGCTCTGCTTAATTCTTCCATAATGATCACGTGGTCGAAATATGTTCCACCTGTACCACCATAGTTCGAATGTACCGTTATTCCCAATAAACCTAAATCTCCCAGTTTTCTCCAGAATAACTAGAAATTCCATTTTTGAACGTTCAAATATCGAAATTGCTTTTTCTACGACACTATTTGGCGATTTTGCATTACTCACTCGAAGATCGTCGAAATTATTCTTCCTGTCGATCTCGGCAGCCTTTGGTGCAAGCTCTTTCTGAGCAAAATCAAATACCAAATGTCGCAGCTATTCAGAAAAAACATTCGTTCATTTGTAATATCGAGACACGTATACTTGGATACGTTGTTTTATACACGGTTTTGTGTACGAAAAATGAATTTTCAATTTGAAGAGGATCAATTGGATATACATATACATTAGCCAATAACGTACCCGTGTTATCATTGAACTTGATGACCTTTGAACTCCGACTAAATTTTCACTACAAGTCTACTAACCTGTTTCTGTTGATCACTCAGTCCAAACATATTCTCATCTATTCTGTAATATTGCGAGGAGCATCTCACGCTAAACTTACTGGTCGATATGACGAAATTTCGAAGAAGCGGTTTCGTAAATTTACGCACACTAAACATCATGCTTCAGAAAAATCCTAGTTTACCGAATATTCTTCGGAATGTACAGAGGCATACGTTTAATGAAACAGTAAATATGATAAGAAGCGTACTTGGAGAAAACACGATGTAATGAGTTTGATAATTTTCTTGCGCACTGATAAACGGTGTACCACCACCAAATGCTAGTCAACGTAATATGTAAAGTGAATTTTACGCTTGATATATCTGATGGGGAATAATATTTTTGTTTAATTTATTATTTTCATTCTGCAGACGTTTAAATACTTAATATATTAGACTGAGGCATAGTTCGACTGAATCTTTAAATATTATACATCAATTATTTAAATATATATGCACATTCATGACAAACATGTATGCAACATGTATAGGAATTACTTTAATATTTTGATATTATTTATGTATGAACATATTAAAATATATTTACAGTTTTTCAATTTATGTATCATTTTCTTTAATTTAGTTTGCTGGCCTATTGACAACTTGTTGTTCCACGTTAGTAAGATTTGAGTGTCACACCACACGTTAGATACTTAGAGACCGCGACAGACGAAAGGTTAAGAAGACGTATAAGTGAAGTATATTATAAAAAAAGTTCTATTTTTTACACAAGAACGTTGTAAATGCTGTATGTGAGAAAATGGGTGAAATGAAATTCGGAGCCCATGATGGGATTAAATCGGAACAGAAATATACTAAAGTAGTGAAGCATATACAGGTGAGAGGAAGGTTAAGAAACCGGTGCGTTTTATCTCGATACCTGTAAGGTAATCAGTATTGGAATCATTTGGTTGTAGGATAAGTGGAAGCTGGTACCTGCTTTTCTTAAAGGGAAAGGTCTTGTAAAACAACACATTGATTCCTTTAATTATTTCATTAATGTAGAGATAAAGAAGATAGTGAAGGCAAATGAGAAAGTATTGAGTGATGCTGATCCTTTATTTTATGTGAAGTGTGTATTGCTGTCTTTATTAGTCAGTTCACTTTATTATCTTGTCGTATTTAATGTACATTTTTTGCTGTAGATATTTAAATGTACATGTTGGTTCACCCGATGTCGAAGAAGGTTTCAATGTAACTCGTTCCACTACTCCACACGAATGTCGTTTAAGAGATTTAAATTATTCTGCTCCCATTACAGTAGACATAGAATATATCAGAGGACATCAGCCAATAATTAGAAATAATTTATTGATTGGAAGGTATGAGCTTTAATGAATATATTGATCACATTCGATATTAATTAAATTTCTGATTACTTTCTAGAATGCCCATTATGTTGAGAAGTTCAAATTGTGTATTAAATGGAAAATCTCATTTCGAATTAGCAAAAATGAATGAGTGTCCACATGATCCTGGCGGTTATTTTGTCATAAATGGCCAGGAGAAAGTAATTCTTATACAGGAACAGATGTTGAGAAATAGAATTATTTTAGAAGAGGATAGTAAAAGCTGTATTGTAGCATCTTGTAACAGTAGTACTCATGAAAGGAAAACAAAAACCAATATTGTGGGCAGAGCTGGCAGATATTACATGAGACACAATATTTTTCAGGATGTGAGTAACAGTTTTACAACGTCAATTGATTTAAATAAAGCATAATTGATGGCAAAAGGTTTTATACATATATACTGTATTATAAGGATATTCCAGTAACAATAATATTTAAAGCAATGGGAATTGTAAGCGATCAGGAAGTTATGCAACTTATTGGTACTGAAGAAGAATTTATGAAAAAATTTGCACCCAGCTTGGAGGAGTGTCATCTCTTAAACGTTTTTGCCCAAAATCAAGCACTTAGGTAATAGTTTATTTTCATTCTGTGTTATTTTCATTAGAAGTAGTGACTATATCTAATGTTTCAGATATCTCAGTAATAAAAGAAAACAGAAAAGGTATTCGGTAATAAAGTCTAGTGTCACAGATGAAATGAAGGACATATTAGCAACTAACATTTTATCTCATGTTCCCGTTAGTATATTAAAAAATGATTCCTATTGCAATAAGATGTCGATGAAGAATATTACGACGATATTCTCTGTTATAGGTAGTAGATTTTAATTTCAAGATGAAAGCAACGTATATTGCTTTAATGATTCGTAAAGTTATGAAAGCACAATCGGATGGCAAACTTGTAGACGACAGAGATTATTATGGTAATAAACGATTAGAATTGGCTGGTTCTTTATTGTCTTTGATGTTTGAAGATTTGTTTAAAAGATTCAATTGGGAGGTAACGTTATATGTTATTAAGGGATTGATTTTAGTACTTGTAGCATTAATTGTTTTATATAATATTATATTTCTAGTTAAAGCAAATTGCTGACAAAAACATACCAAAGATTAAAGCTGCTCAATTTGACATTGTGAAGCATATGAGACAAGATCAAATTACCAATGGATTAGCTTTCGCCATTTCTTCTGTGAGTGAATTATGCTACTGCAATATAAAAATTGATGTAATAGATATGATGGATATTTAGAAATGTCAGTTTCTGATTAAAGTATCACTTTGTAGGGCAATTGGACCATCAAACGATTTAGAATGGAACGTCATGGTGTGACTCAAGTGTTATCTAGGCTCTCTTATATTTCTGCACTTGGTATGATGACAAGAGTTAACTCACAGTTTGAAAAGACCAGGAAAGTATCTGGTCCGCGATCATTACAACCATCACAGTGGGGAATGCTATGTCCAAGTGATACTCCTGAAGGAGAAGTCAGTATTACACACAAATTTATTAAGAAATGATTTTGAATATACAAAATTGCATATTAAAAACGTCCTTACAGGGTTGTGGTTTAGTTAAAAATTTGGCTCTTATGACGCATATTACCACAGAAATCGATGAAGAACCAATCGTGAGATTAGCATTCAACTTGGGAGTAGAAAACGTTAACATTCTCGGCGGAGAAGAGATCAATAATAAAAACGTTTATATGGTTTTCTTAAATGGTAATATTCTAGGAATAGTGAAATACTATCAGAGATTGGTAAATGTTTTTCGGATGCTACGTAGAAATGGTCTAATAAATGGCTTTGTTTCGATATATACCCAACACCAGCACAGGTAAAATTTCTGTAAACTTATCCGAATCGATACTTCATTTTTTAATTGTATTTTCACTCTCGTTTAGATGCATTCAAATCAGTTCTGATGGAGGACGATTGTGTAGACCGTACATTATTGTGCAGAATGGACAATCACTTGTTCAAGACGAACATATAAAATTCCTCGAACAAGGCGTTAGAAGTTTCGAAGACTTTTTACAAGATGGTTGGTATATAACAAATATAAATACTATATACGTTTTCCACAAGAACTTAAGAACAGTCTTGCACTTTCAATAGGTCTGATCGAGTACTTAGACGTGAATGAAGAAAACGACAGTTCCGTCGCGTTCAATGAATCGCATATTAATAACAAAACAACTCACCTAGAAATTGAACCGTTTACGTTGCTTGGAGTTTGTGCTGGATTGGTACCATATCCTCATCACAATCAAAGTCCAAGAAATACGTACCAATGCGCTATGGGTAAACAGGCAATGGGAACTATTGGTTATAATCAGCGTAATCGTATCGACACATTGATGTATAATTTAGTATATCCCCAAGCACCTATGGTGAAATCGAGAACGATAGAATTAATTAATTTCGATAAATTACCGGCTGGTCAAAATGCGACAGTAGCTGTTATGTCCTATAGCGGTTATGATATCGAGGACGCTCTCATTTTGAATAAGGCTTCTATCGATAGAGGATTCGGAAGATGTTTGATATATCGAAATGCAAAATGTACTTTAAAAAGATACGCTAATCAAACTTACGATCGAATAATGGGCCCATTGATAGATTCAAATACAAAGAAACCGGTTTGGAAGCACGATATTGTCGACACCGATGGAATTGCTGCACCCGGTGAAATGGTAGAAAACAGAAAGGTTTGTTTTCAAATATTAACACTTCTCAACAAACAAATTGGACTCTAGATTTATTTACAAATCTGTTTTCAAAATTTGTTGATATATTTTCTTATCAAATAGGTGATGGTAAATAAATCATCGCCAGCTGCAAATATCGGCCCAGTAAACTCTGGTAATGTACAAACGCAAACGGAATACAAAGATGTTCCGGTTGTCTTTAAAGGTCCAGTGCCTGCATACGTTGAGAAAGTCATGATTTCCAGCAATGCAGAAGATGCATTCTTGATCAAGTTATTATTGCGACAAACTCGAAGGCCTGAGATAGGTGATAAATTTAGTAGTCGACACGGACAAAAAGGTGTAACCGGTATGTATTTCGACATTCGTTGCTTACCAATATAAACATTGTTTCCTCACTTCATCTATACATAGGATTGATTGTCGAGCAAGAAGATATGCCATTTAACGATTACGGTATATGTCCTGATATGATTATGAATCCACATGGTTTTCCTTCGCGTATGACAGTCGGCAAATTAATAGAATTACTCGCTGGAAAAGCTGGTGTTGTGAAAGGACAGTTTCACTATGGCACAGGTACGTTTATAATCAATTTTTTTGTTATCTTAACAGAAATTTATAGTGGTTATACATTAATTTATTGTTTAGCCTTTGGAGGTTCAAAAGTAGAGGATGTTTGCGAAGAATTAGTAAAATATGGATACAATTATTTAGGTAAAGACTTCTTTTATTCCGGTATCACGGGAGAACCATTGCAAGCGTATATTTATTCTGGACCAGTAAGTTGATAATGTCGTAATGGATATTTAGTTTCGTAATTTCATTGGACCGCTTAAAAATATTTTCAAATGCAGGTGTATTATCAAAAGCTAAAGCACATGGTACAAGATAAAATGCATGCCCGTGCTCGAGGTCCGAGAGCTGTATTGACACGTCAACCAACCGAAGGTCGTGCCAAAGAGGGAGGTTTAAGATTAGGTGAAATGGAACGGGATTGTTTGATTGGATACGGTGCAAGTATGATGTTGATTGAGAGGCTCATGATATCGAGTGACGCGTTCGATGTTGACGTATGCAACAAATGCGGTTTAATGGCTTATAGCGGCTGGTGTCACAGTTGTCGTTCCAGTTCGTGTGTTTCCACGATTTCTATGCCGTATGCTTGCAAGTTACTTTTCCAAGAACTCCAATCTATGAATATTGTGCCTCGTTTGACGTTGAAAAATTATTGCGAGTAATGTTGTACGTCTTAAAAGAAAAAGAACTTACAAATTACTACGACTGATACGTGTAAATATATTTATAGTTTTGTATGTACAATAACAATATTTGATCGTATTTCTACATATCGAAATAGAAGTCATTTAAAGTTGTACACTTGTGTATTTGATATACTTAATTCTTTATTAAAACATAAAGTTTTTTTTCACTGGAAGACAATAATAGTGGTCCTTACAATTAGTTAACATAATAACCAGTATTAACTATATTGTACATGAATGTACAAATGAATAAAATATTCACGGTTAAAATGGTTCAGCAAGTAGATGCGCTTCTGGATTTTCAATACAACTCTTGCTTTGTATTAAGCGTAATTCAATTTTTCTTGCAGGCTGAGAATCCTCATCTTTGCATACTAATGAATATGTACAGAAATGTTCATTTCCTTGCCATACTTTTGCTTAGAGGAGTAATTGAAATATTTATATTAAAACGATACCTTGGGAATATTCGTAAGTTTTCAGTAAGACACTATGTAAAGAATTCACGGTCTTCTCGATAGCATCTTTCATATTATCTTGCAAGTACATGTGAGCTAGAAATAAGGCAGCAAAAAGATCTCCAGAACCTGTAAAATTACTTGGTATCTTTGGAATGTCTATTTTGATTAATGCATTATCTGAAATGAAATTCAATCTGTTAGAAATTCATTCTGTACACTTAGAAGGCCTATAAACGTTTTGAAGGACATTTTCATTAATCTATTACTTTTTATTGCACTGAAAATTGCTATCAATTTATCATCGATTTCTGTTGATGAAATAGCTACTGTTTCTGGACCAGCTTTATGTAACTCTTTCACAGCAGTTTGTAAATCGGACATTGTGCTGATCTTAATACCACTTAACAACCTAGAATCATTAGTTCTTGTAACTACTGCCTGCTCAAGGTTTGTTAAAATCATAATAATATTTAAAAGTACTCTAATTCAAATTGATTTGGTGTTAAAATATCTGCCAGTGGCACTATCTCCGTTTTATAAATTTCCTTAAGTGGTTCAGGAACATACATTCTCCCATTATCCCCCATAACAGGATCACAAACTTGAATAAAAAAAATCAATAATTAGTACAATTTTCATCATTCCAATGAAATATTACATATTTACCATATATGAGATTAGGATTTTTATGCTTTAAAGCACGAACCACTCCTGCGATTCTTTTCAGGAAGGAAGCAGAACCAACATATCCAGTGAGTAAATGAGTGTAATTGTCTAAGTTATTTTGTGCTAAACCATCGACTAAATCCTCTAAAAAATGTCCATTAACATAAGTGATACATAAAAGTAAATTGTCAGGAGAATTCAAATATTTTATCTCGTATATTTAAGACAAAAAAATGTATTGTACTCACCCAAGTCTTTATCATTAAGTACTTGGCCCTTAAAGACTTTATAGTTAGTATGATTGGATAGTTGAACAGAATTAATTGCATCTACCTCAAAACCGAGTAACTAAACAGAAGAAATTGTACATTCATTATTTATCATGCTATATCATAATATTCTCCTAAGTTGTCATTATTCCTTTAGCACTTCCTATTAAGAAAATGTAACATACGTATACCACCTCTTGTATATTGTTCGGAAATAATAATTTGACCTTTTATCGTTTGAAATCGCAAATGAATTTGTATGCATCAAAGGAATATATTTTCTCGAATTCGTGGTAATATGGGATTAACTGTCAATGATAAGAGAATGATATCAGTGACATTACAAAACACGTTAACGACAAGTTTCGAAGGTTTGTAGTTTTATAACGCAACAATAATTTGTTCACCTGTAACGGAAATGTTGCACTTTTATTTCCTACATAACCAGACACTACGTGACTTTGTATCGAGAGTATTCGCGGTGTTTTTTCGGAGCACATGACGATCAGCTGACACTTAGCAAACACGATGGAGAAACGTATCAAATAGGGTGCGGACTATCTATGCGTTGCATACCACAGTGAATCATTTTATATGATCGTGTACAGACAGTTTCAAAAATGGAGTGACATTGTTTCTTATCTTTCTTAGAATTACTCGCAGCAACCTCCTCGTGGTGAGGCCTGGGCAATCGGTATTGTCATCGGTAAAGTACTATAAACTGAAGACAATATCGAGCTAATGACTGCGAACTTCGAATCTATCTCATAAAACTATATTTTTCATTATAACTCTATATTACATCGAACTAGGATTATTTTAGAAATCGATATGAGATTCAGTGTTCTAAAAATGTCTAGTACTTTGAATGTTATAGAAAATTATTTAGTGGATCTTGTAATGAAGCTTTATAAATGAATAACTTGTATTTTAACATAAATTATTAAACAACAACAACCGTCTTAGTATTTATGAGAAATAATGAAATATTAATTATTTTATTTAAATGATTTTAATTACGTTTTGTGCTTAAGTTCAGGACAGAACTGCCCTAGACGTGTGGCGCGAGAATATTTTGGAATTTGTATTTTCATAAACGAAGCTAGAAGCTAGTACTTGTGAGAACGGGCATCATTTTTCTTCGTCACGCATTAAATTCGAAGTTTAAAGAACGTAGAATAATACTCTCTAACGGCTGGGAACCAGTAATTACAAGAACATTGTTAAAATCACAATTTATTTGCAACGGTTGACACTGTATCTCGTCATGCGTACCCCGTTTAGTTCACTTTAAACAGCTGTTACACCGTTATACGGATAGCTTTCGTCTAGATAAAGCACTCGAATTGTAGCTGAAAGAACGTAGATTAATCCGCTGCTATTGAAAATAATAATAAACGACCAGAACACTGTCAAAATCGCATTTAATTGCGGAATACCACTATTTTTTCGACCGGTGGCGCCACCCGTGGCCATTCGCTCAAACTGCTAGCCAAATTATATCGACAGGTGAGTGAAAATTTTCTAGTGATGGAAAAATACAAATATCTCAGTAATTAAGCACTTAAAATGAACGTCATTAGTCTCAAATTGTCTCTCAAGACATAATGCATGGACCCAATAGTGCAGAACCCCTGAATTAGTAAAATTAGTTATGCCTGTATTGCCGTAGCCCCTTATGAGGCGGCAACTCTAATTGCAAAAGATTTCAATCGCATTTACACCGCTAAACGGGCATGATTCTTCTTCGTTTTGCATTCGATATAACGTTTAAAGAACGTAGATTACTATTCTCTAACGGCTGGAAACCAGTAATCAAAAGAACATTGTTAAAATCGCATTTGTTTGCAACGGTTGACACTGAATCTCGCCATGCGTACCCCGTTTAGTTCACTTTGAATAACTCTTCCAACGTTCTATGGACGAGTCACGTATTAACCAAACATTCAGTTTGAAGCTGAAAGAACGTAGATTAGTCCGCTGCCATTGAAAATAACAATAAACGACCAGAACACTGTTAAAATCGCATTTATTTACGGAATACCACTATTGTTTTGACCTGTGGCGCCACCCGTGGTGAATAGCTGAAACTGCTTGCCAATTATATGGCTAGTAGTTTCAGCGATTCGCCACGGGTGGCGCCACCGTTCAAAAAAGTAGTTGTATTCCGCAATTAAATGCGATTTTAACAATGTTCTGGTTGTTTATTGTTATTTTCAATGACAGAAAATTAATCTACGTTCTTTTAGCTTCAAACTGAATGCTTGATCAAGACGTAACTTGTCCATAGAACGTTGGAAGAGCTATTTAAAGCGAACTAAACGAGGCACGCATCGCGACATAAAGTGTCAACCGTTGCAAACAATTGAGATTTTAACAATGTTCTTGTAATTACTGGTTCCCAACTGCCAGAGAGTAGTAAGCTGCGTTTTTTAAACTTCGAATGTAATCCATGACGAGGAAAACTGATGCTCTTTTAGCGGTGTAAATCCGATCGAAAACTGCTGCAATTACATAACCACTAAACAGGCAACACTTTTCTTCGTCATGCATTACATTCGAAGTTTAAAGAATGTAGATTAGTGCCCTATAACGGCTGATTCGTCTTGGCCAAGCACTCAACTTGTAGCTGAAAGAACGTAGATTAATCTCCTGTCAGTGGCAATAACAATAAACGACCAGAACACTGTTAAAATCACACTTTATTTGCAACGGTTGACACTGTATCTCGTCATGCGTACCCCGGTTAGTTCACTTTGGACAGCTCGTACATCGTTATACGGGCAGTTTTCGTTTAGCTGAAGCCCTCCATTTGTAGCTGAAAGTACGTAGATTAATCCACTGTGATTGATAATAACAATAAGTGACCAGAACACTGTTAAAATCGCATTTAATCGCGGAGTACCACTATTGTTTGACCTGTGGCGCCATCCGTGGCGGACCGCTGAAACTGGTAGCTATATAATTGGCTAGCAGTTTCAGCGATTCGCCACGGATGGCGCCACCGGTCGAAAAAATAGTGGTAATCCGCGATTAAATGCGATTTTAACAGTGTTCTGGTTGTTTATTGTTATTTTCAATGACAAGGAATTAATCTACGTTCTTTCAGCTATAAATCGAGTATTTTATCTTGACGAAAGTTATCCGTATAACGGTGTAAGAGCTATTCAAAGTGAACTAACCCGGGTACGCATGACGCAATACAGTGTCAACTGTAGCAAACAAATGTGATTTTAACAATGTTCTTGTAATTACTCGTGTCCAGCCGTTAGAGAATAGTAATCTACGTTCTTTAAACGTTGTATCTAATGCAAAACGAAGCAGAATCATGCCCGTTTAGCGGTGTAAATGCGATCGAAATATTTTGCAATCAGGTTGTTGTCTCATAAGAGGTTACGGTAATACAGGCATAACTAATTTTATTAATTCAGGGGTTCTGCACTATTGGGTCCATGCATTAAGTCCTGAGGGACAATTTGACACTAATGACGTTCATTTTAAGTGCTTAATTACTGAGATATTTGCATTTTCCATCACTAGAAATTTTCACTCACCTGTCGATATAATTTGAAGCGGCAATCCGGTTGCCAAAAAGTTTCTATCGCATTTAAGCCGCTATACGGGCATGATTCTTTTTCGTTTTGCATTAGATACAACGATGAAAGAACATAGATTTCTATTCTCTAACGGTTGGACACTAGTAATTACAAGAACAATATTAAAATCGCATTTGTTTGCAACGATTGACACTGTATCTCATCATGCGTACCCCGGTTAGTTCACTTTGGACAGCTCGTACACCATTATACGGACAGCTTTCGTTTAGCTGTAGCACTCAATTTGTAGCTGAAAGTACGTAGATTAACCCACTGTTACTGATAATAACAATAAACAACCAGAACACTGTAAAAATCGCATTTAATCGCGGAGTACCACTATTTTTTGACTGGTGGCGCCATCCGTGGCGAAAAGTTGAAACGGTTAACCAATTATATGGCTAGCAGTTTCAGCGATTCGCCACGGATGGCGCCACCAGTCCAAACAATAGTGGTACTCCGCGATTAAATGCGATTTTGACAGTGTTCTGGTCGTTTATTGTTACTGCCACTGACAGGAGAGTAATCTACGTTCTTTCAGCTACAAGTAGAGTGCTTGGTCAAGACGAATGCTGTCAGAATAACGTTGGAAGAGCTGTCCAAAGTGAAGTAAACGGGGTACGTGTGACGAGATACAGTATCAACCGTTGCAAAGAAATGTGATTTTAACAATGTTTTTATACTTACTGGTACCCATCCGCTAGAAAGTACTAATGTACGTTCTTTGAACTTCCAATCTAATACTAAGTAGAATCCTATACTAATTATAGTTGTCTGGTTCAACAAGTTACTACAGAAACTAACTACTGCCTATGTCTTTTGAACTTGGGCTGTAGTAGTATCTGCAGAAACTGCCATGGTTGCTGGGATTACTATATAATTTGTTCACGGAAGTAGGAATAAGTGTCAGTCAGATTTCGACAGTTGCACGAGCAACATTAGACCGAGCTCGAGACTCGTACGAGTAACAACGATAAAGGATCACGTTTCAATACTCTTGCGCATACTCCGGGGGTTCTATGACCCCACGGTCTCACCAAACGGGGCCCTGGCGCCGCACACCCGGGGGTTCTATGACCCCACACACTCACCACACTGGGTCTCTGTTGCCTCCATTGGGGGTTCTATGACCCCACAGGCTGCAACAAACGGGGTTTCTTACGTCTCGGAAGGAGAGCACCGATTCTCTCTGATGCTAAATGGCGAGCAACGCCAGTTAAAGTAATAACTACTCGATTTGCATTACAATTATTTTACAATGGGTTTGCAGCCATTCGCTCGGCGTTATCCTCGATTTGCATTTTTGTAAATCGAGGATAACACCGATTACCAGGTCTCACCACGTGGAGGTTGCTGCAAGTGGAGACCCGAGGAAGATAGATGGAAACACAATTTCCATCTATCCACCTTTCACAATAATTGTACAACTAACTTAGATATCTAAATACGCTTATATTATAAATATCTAAATCCCTCGGCAACTTTCAAATACTGAAAGAAATGTTAAACCGAATGTTAATTTGGCATAAATTTCATTAACCCGAGACCAAGTGGTAGGAGGTTTTTTCCTTACATAACTTTTTCCCCTAGAGGAAGCTGAGTTGCTGATGAGGGTACCTTAGCAGATGGCGACAGCTTTGTGTTCCCGAGAGTTGATCTCGTTCTTATTAGTATTTTGACAGTGATACCATCGTGTGGCTCAAAAAACATTAACTTCCTCAGGAACTACGATCCCAGTGGAGCCATATCGCTCACATTTGATTTCCTTCGACCTATATCACAGACGAGGGTCTGTGCATAAGTGCACTATAATTCGACATTCGCTATAATTCAGTTATATTGTGAAACATTTAATTATACATACGGTAAGTTTGTTGAACCGGTTGTTGGAAAACGATAACAATTTCGACCGGTTTAATATGCATGGATGTAAATAATGGGTTATGCATGTACGTCGATCTTGTGATGTAATCAGTTCTATCATTCAGATTTAAACTTTGTTTGTCATAAACATTCGTGTAAAGTTTCGTGAAAAGCCTTTTTATTACAGAACGTTAAAATGGTCACCCTTGCTCGCAACTTACGTCCTTACTTGAGATACGTTCGTAGCCAGAGGAGAACATACGCCGATGCTGCACCCAAGAGCGATCAAATGAAGTTTACCTTAGCTGGAGCCAATCAGGTAGAAATAAATATAAATACGTCTATAGAATAAAATTCCTTAGAGAGAAAGTTACAAATTTTTTGACTACTTATTTTAGGTATTTTATGATCAGGCTGTGATTAAACAAGTTGATGTACCATCTTTCTCCGGTTCTTTTGGTATATTACCAAAGCACGTTCCCACTTTAGCTGTGTTAAAACCTGGAATAGTCACAGTATATGAAGAAGGCGGATCAACTAAAAAAGTATTTGTTTCTTCTGGAACTGTCACCATAAATGAAGACAACAGTGTACAGGTATATTTGTCACTTGGTATAACATTAAAACAAAATACTGAGTATATTTGTATCAATTTTGATTATTTTGAATTATTCTGCAGATTTTAGCTGAAGAAGCTCATCCCGTAGAAGATCTTGATAGTTCAGCAGCTAAAGATGTTCTTAGTAAAGCTCAGCAACAACTGTCATCGGCATCTTCTGATAAAGACAAAGCTGAGGCAGCTATTGCAGTTGAAGTTGCAGAAGCTCTGGTACAAGCTTCGCAATAAGCATGGTCATAAGCATTATGCAAATGTAAAAACATTCTCTGTTATTCAATCTTAGGGCATGTATTCGCCATACTTTTGTCATGGTACTGTATAAAAGATCCAGTAATAAAATTTTATCACTAAGTTAATATACATATTGAATTTATCATAGAAATAATAATAACAGTACACATCTTCGTACTATACTTTATTTTGTTAGTTAATTTTAATTAACGAATAACAATAAAATTTTGTTTCCTCTAAAAGCTATTTAGGTACATTGATTTGTATTTAACAAGTACTTGTATATAACAGCCACGAAAAATTTTACCCTAAAATTGCTTGTTTTATTCTATTATGGTGATTTGCACTTGTTTAACATTTAAATGATCAGATACTGCTTAATTTTCCTTGAAATTTTTTACATATATAATTTTAAATATCGTGCATTAAAAAAACATTTATAATAAATATTTTACTCTTTGTCAAATATCTAAAATATTTAGTAGATACACATCGTTGATGCTGTTTTGTTATATAAATACCATTTAAGTTAATGAATATCATTTTTTTATAGAAAATTTGAAATTTCAATGTTTACAAAACGTATCAATTTATACAACGCAGTTATCAAATTTAATACATTTTTAAAACATGCACATTCTGAGGCAAGTATCTTTCCTTTGCGCTTTTCTTGCAATACCTTACTGTTGCCCAGTATAATAAAGCAACAGAACTTTTTGTTTTTGTAAACTATGCAAAGAAAATGTCGGATACTACACAGTTTTCAAGTAAAAAAATCTACAAATATGTTGGCACGCGAGAAAATGTATCGTATCATCTATGTATTGCATCCTACACAATAAAGTCTCTTAAAATATAGTACAGGTATGTACATACAGTCCCATACTCTCAATTTGTCCTAGGTAACATTTCTCAAAGTTAACATTCATGTGAAAAAAAAACATCACGTTTAAAGCTAAGCGAGCTAATCTATAGATCACGATAAATAACAAATCCGTACTGAATGTTTACGCGAAACACGTTCCTTCTGACATGACTAGTTGCACAAAATCAACGAAAACATTATTCGTTTCCCTACAACATGTTATAGCACTAGCGGTGCTACAACAATTACGACTAAAAACTTTCTGTAATTGCTGCAATGTTTTCAAACAGATAACGACACAGCAACAATCACAACCACCAGGCTCATTGTCGCATACACAGTCGTTCTGCAAACAATTCGCGAAATCATCTGTCACTTTGGGTAGATTCTTTTTATTAACTTCTGTCATATTACTCGAGCAATTCTGACAATTTTGTAACTGATCGCACTTGCAATCGTTACACTTGCATATGTCTGCATCGGCTGTGATCTCCTGCAAAACGTTTCTGCTCTTTTTTAGGTTTGTACTATCTTCTTTTAGCTTATTATCAATACTTTCGTTGCGAGGCGTAGCTTCTGTGCTCGTAGCAATGCTTTCCACATCTACCAGGTTAACATTGTCCAAGTGTTGTAGCGATTCTAATTGATTTTCTACTTGTAACGGATAAGGTTCTGGTTCAACTAGATCGACTAGCGAATGAACCGCCGTCGGGAAAGCATTCACTTCCGACCAAGACTGTCTCCTTAAAGCGGATGGTGTCGCCAACGCCATGACATCTATCCAAGGAGAGGGTATTTCCTCTTCGGATGCTATGGCCAATTCGATAGCTTCCGACGGTGCAGTTACAACAACGCTAGAATTCACTGACTGATCAACCATGTTAAGTGCTCCGGTTTGTAAGGTATCATTAATAAACGACAGGTTTTCGATTCCATTATTAAAAAGCTGAGACTTGCTAGGTGAGCTAGTTATAGGTGATACATGACTAGTAATAGAACTCGCAGTATACAGTGTTGCGTTGCTATCGTTAACAATCGGTTCTACATTTGATCCATTAGTATACGTTTTCTTATCAATGACTGACTGATTCTCATATTGCTGTATATCACTAGCGAAGTCTGCTCCTTCTGATATGTGTGCAATTGCATTGTGTAAACCATCCTGTATAATTTTCTGTTCCAAATTTAGCGAGTTCGATTGTTTCACGTTGTTCTTCTTATTTTTCGAAGCTTTTGTCGCCGAAGAATCTGACGTGCACTGTTCACTTCGGTCCCGTTGTAAAGTCGAATTATTCACTTCGGTGAATATCTTATATTTATCGTAAGTCTCATTGTTATTAAAATTATCGACCGTGTGTTCGTTAAAATTATTTAAAACAATATCTTCCGGTGTAAGGATGGTAACTGTGGCAGTCTCATTTGAACTTTCTACCTTTTTAGTATTATTATCGTAATCCAGCTCCTTATCGAGTCTTCTCTGGCATAAAATGTCTATCATATCATTCGTCGATGTCGCGTGATCATTGATATTCTTTGTGGGTATGTAACTTATACTTTCGCTATTTTGCGGACTACTAGAGGATATCGGTATAATAGAGTAAGATGGCACACTTGCGTTCTTAATAGTTATCTTAACAACATCGACTTTCGTTTTCAATAAATCATTATTTCTTTGGTTTCTGCAGTCATCTGGATTCTCTTCTTGTTTCTATAAGAAAATAATGTAGCGTAATACAGACGTTTGATAATGTTTAATGACTTCGAAGATTATAATACATACCATTTCATCATTATTACTTCTTTTGTGAGTTTTCAAATGACTTTTTAAACTATGAGGCGTGGTGAATGATCGTTTACAGTTTTCATAAGTACACACGTAAGGTCGTTCTCCTGTATGCGTTCTTTTATGTGTTTTTAAATGATGCGATGCTGTAAAAGCTTTACCGCATCCTTTTTCTCGACACCTGTAAATATACTGATGTAATTCTGTATAGTGTATACACTCTTTTATACAATCAACAGAATAAAGTATATATGGACGTGCTGAGTCACGTGAAAGTATACAAATGTGTGTGAATCGACAATTTATTAATTTTCACGTTAAGTATCGAGGCAGCTTTATACATCTGTTTTATATTAAATAACATACTTGTAAGGTCTTTCTTGAGTATGAGTACGAATATGTTTCTTGAGATCGCTTAGAGTAGTGAAGAATTTAATGCATCCAGTCTCTTCGCAGTTGAACGTATTGCCACTGTGAAGTCTTTGGTGAGCTCTCAGTCTGTAAAGGGTATTGAATGCTTTCTCGCAGCCTTTGTGATTGCATTCAAATGGTTTTACTTTAGTGTGTACTCTAATGTGAATCTTTAGGCTGTACGACGTAAGAAAGGCCTTGCCACAACTCGGTTCTGCGCATTTAAATCGATACTCGCCTGAAAGTTTTGAGAATTCCTTCCACATAAAATGTTTGCTGGGCTACCTATTGCTCGCAGAATCTGAAAGCCATGCAGGTCGAAGCGATCCCTTTATACCAGCACTGATGACTTTATAATGAATAAAAATATACATGAACATATTTTTTGTTTATAAAGCACAAGCACACTGCATATATTGTTATTTGTCAAGACACTGAATTTGGACAATAATAATAATGACATTTCACAAGCTTACCTTGTCTCCTTTGTTATTAGAAAGCACAAAAGGACATAGACAAATTAGTAAATTTTACTCTATCGATAAGCAACACCATGCAGAGCGCATATTGCTGTTTTCAATCTTATAAGTCGAATAATGATTGTTAAAGAAAAAAGGTGTAAAACATTATCACTGACTTATACCATAGATTGATTACAAACAATATCATTATTGTGTAACTCTCTTTTAATTATTAGACATTAGTGCTACAAAAACTTAAACTTTTTATAGGAACTTTCTATTATACGATGAAATGTGTTTAATTCCATCAGATTATTGTATATAAATTTTACCTTTATGAGTTTTCATGTGAGTTCGCAAATTCCCAACTGTGCTATATGTTCTATTGCAACCCTCATATTCACAGGTATATCGGCCAATATGTTTTTGACTACTGTCTGGAACTTTGCTTTCAATTGTGATAGTTGCACATGCAGAGTCAATTGGTAATATATCATTTTGACCAGAATGAATTCGCATATAAATCTCGTGAGGGCTAATTATAGGATGAATAGACCTGTGACAAAACATGTTTACTTTACGCATCAACAACATGAAATGTTTTCATATTATGTATATCTGTTTGGTAGTTTACATTTGTAATTTTATTCAACTTTGGATTTTATGCTACAGATTAATATAGTCCACTCTTTCATTTTTATCTGGTAAAACCATTTACTAAGGTAATAAGTATCTATATATTTAATTTCTGTTCTTATAAATTAGTTCATAGAAATGTGAATTTGTATAAGAACTCGTGATTTAATTACATTAACGAAACACACAGAAAATAGATGAACATGTAGCAGTACAATACTCAAGAATGGAAACATTTTCCTTGAATTCAAAGTATACCAAACACAAGATCGAAAATTAAGGCTCTAATTTCAAAATGCGTTATATCCTTATAAGGTTGGGATAGAAAATACCACTTGCTATGTAAAACAATCGACTACAAATTGATTTTCTTCCATCACTTGTTTCTTTTATTTCACTTAAACGATCAGTAACGAAGCGTTTATTTCATGTACGTAAAAATATAACACAAAAGATCTGAGTGATCTTACTCCGTGGTGTTGTCATTAGGTAGCCTTTCGTCGTCGATAGGTGTATCATCGTCGGAATACTTTTCATAATCGAACACGGCATCCTGCTCGTAAACTCTGCTGAAATTGGTTAAGTCTAAACTGTCGTCGAGACAATCTTGTAGATCGTGTGTCACAAGGATATTATCAAAATTTCCCTCGATATCATCGGCATTCTCGATCTCCCGAAATTTTTCGCCTTCCCACGTCGCCATACTTTTTCTGGCTGCACAAAACAAATCCACGAAGTAACGTGGACATAGACGCGTCACTGAACTCTCTATTGTAATTTTTGAAAATCTCTCGATCGGTACATTGTGTTAACTAGTAGCACCGACTAGGTATAGGATAGACCTATCATCTTATGGGATTTTGTGTCTCATGTTCTGAAATACCGATAGTGTAAAAAGTCAGGGATTTTCTGCTGCCCTTTACGTTATGAGAACGGTGAATTTGTGAACTACGTTAAATCTACGTTAAATCTAAAACATTCAAAGTACTAGACATTTTTACACTTTGAATCTCATATCGATTTCTAAAATAATCCTAGTTCGATATAATATAGAACGTGGTTTTATGAGATAGATTCGAAGTGTTATCCTCGATAGTTTTGTAAATCGAGGATAGTACCGAGCCAATGGCTGCAAACCCATTGTCATGTATACCCAGTAGTTATTAGGTACTTTAGCTTCTTTTTCTCGCGTACCTCGCTTCTTCCGGTCACTCTGCAAATATGCAAGTGATCGGCCGTGTTGAAGTCCTGAACGATCGGTTCCACGAACCAATGATCTGTTCGGTGGGGTGGTGGGCACGGACTGTATAATGACCGTGGTCGATAGTCACTCCATTCGATACGAATACTTTTGTTCGATACCTAATTGGTATCGCAAGCGCAGGTATCGATACCAAAAGTACTCGGTATCGAAACAAAAGTATCGAGTAATGTACTCGTATTTGCTTGTATCGATTCATCGCTATTTGTATGGCATTGAGTATTAGAGCATGAAAGGGAACTCGCATTGTGGCTTTCCTCGAACTGTAGGTTTCGTAAAGTTGATGAAATAATTATTCTGGAGCATGAGACCTGTCAATTTATCGATATAGAACGTTGAAACCGCACTGTGGTCAACAGTTTTTGAATAATAATAAAAATTACTCATGATTCGTAGCCCTCTGGTGGTTGTGTAGGTAGTCGAGGAAGAGGAGGCGTCGCCACAACGCATAAGTACATACAGATGTCATCCAGAAATCATCGACATTATGAATCAGTGTGTATAAATACAGGTGGGAGTCGTATATGCGTCAGCAACAGGTGTCGAATCGCGAGAAAGCGTTCTCGCCGTTCATACTTTCAGTGTAAGGTAAATCGAAGAAAGCGTAGTGTTATGCAAAGAGACTTATTAAGTTCGTCTGTGAGAGATCGAAGATAGGCTGGTTATGTCGTATTTAGGTCGGCCCATCGACGGTCGCGGTCACGATGGGTGCGATTCGAAGGCGGACATGCCTTGAATACCTGCATTAGGTTTCGGAAGTGGTGGTATATAGCGTAGAAATACTGTTTCCGCGTAATTTAATTTACCCCAAGGCGTAATCGTGTAACAAATTCGACGTCTGAGAAGTTGTTTCTTTCTACGGGTGTGCGTGTTCTTTATATCAAGAATCGTGTTATATCGGTGTCGCCAGTTTAGAATTTATTTTGGGCTTAAGATGACTGTGCAACCGTTGTTATACCAGACACGGAATTGTTCACCAGTAAACGTATGTACGTCCTTATTCACGAATCTTTTGTTGGTTTTGCTCCCACGTAATTCGACTCGTTTACAAACAGGTTAGATCATATAGTTTCTTTTCTTATCATTTTTACGGTCTACAGGATTATGTAGTTTACATACGCGCGAGCATGCGGTTATCTCACATAGGTAGACGAATGTCACGTGTAGCTTTGGAGTGGTATTGTATACATACGTGAATTTCGTTTACTCCCCGTTTAACATGATTTTGCCTCGTTGTTTAAGCGCGTCATCGATACTTCCTCGAGGCGATGCATATGTTAATTCGATTCGCGTCCTACTTTACAAAGCCAGATTATTAAAATCCGAAAAAGGTCGATGTCACTTAACCCGGGCTTTTATCCTATTCTCGTAGATCGTAACATTCTTTTCTTTCTTTTTTTTTTTTTTTTAAATTACTGCTATCAAATGTCCCGACGTTTGCGTCAGTTTTGACAGTCGCGTTACAATTAACGTGAAATGGATGCATTTCTTTTCAGAGCTCGACGAATGGGGCCGATGGAAATTCTAGAGAAATAAAAACTAGAACGTGTCCAAACACCATAAAGCAGGGTAGACGCTATGGAGAGGACACAGGGAGCGACGTACGTGAACGGAGACAATCATCTTCTCGATTATTGGGAGGAGTATGAAAAAATGATAGAAGAAACCAAGCTGTTGGACGATTATCTAGAAGAGGAATGTCCACGTAACTACGACGGTGTGCTTCTATTTCTTCGTGTTCTTGTTTTCTAACGCAGATTTATATACCAAACAAAAAAAAAAAAAAAAAAAAAAAATAATTTCAAGCAAAGACGAATATCGACGTTCTCAGATGGAGAGGAAGAGGCCGAATGGTTACGTACAGCTGGATTGGGACAACTGACGGAAGCGTGGAAGGCCGGGAAGGAAGTGCCATCGGAAGAATTGGGAGCTGCGTTGCGTCCTTTATCGCGAGCGCAAGCGGAGGCGGTGAAACGACGCGTTAAGTCACTTAATCATACGGTGAAACAGCGTTTCAATCAGCGGCAGCGTGTTCGCAAGCCCGACATCAGGGACGTCTTTAAGGACGTGGAGGTACGAATACGGAAGCAATCGATAAAGGAAACGATACGATTATCTGAAATAGTAACTGATTTTTGGTTGATTCACATTAGGCCTCGAGCACGGGAACGAGATCGCGCAGCGCTACGCCCGATTCGTTGGATTCCGTAACAGGTGCCACGCCGGAAAATACTTCGCCTCCGCCGTCAACAGGTGCTGGCGTCATCGACGCCCATCATCCAAGGTAAGTGATAAGTCGTAACTGTGCCAGACGGCTGCATCCTCGATGTCGAGTAATCTTCTGGTTCCCCCATTTCTCCAAAGCGATGTCACCGTGCCAAACTTTGTGTCGATGTTTCAACGGACGTCGAACGAAGGCAAAGAAACGATACGGAGAACTCCAAGCGCACCATCGGGTACAGTGAACGCTGTGCCAGGACCACCGGCGACATCATTTCCCGTTCAGGAAATCTTCCGACGTGCCGGAAACTGGTTACGGGGAGACGTCGCGAACGATTCAGGTATTGTTACGATGTCAAAGTAGTTTCGGCAGAAGGCTGCAACACGATTTGTAAAAGCGTGACGTTGTTCGGTCGCAGAAGGTATCCAGCTGACTGGATATCACAGGCTAGGAACGATACACGTGTCCAGATCAACGGTACAAAGACGGAGCGGAAGCGATCCCAATGAAATAGCGAACTCGACGAGCATAACGAACGAACCCACGGAGAAATTGCACGTTCCCAAGGAGTCGACGTTGAGGTAATGTTACACGACGAAAAGCGTTCCTCGGAGTTCCTAGCATAGTAATGTTCTGAACGTTGATAATTTTAGAAGAAACTCGGGTAGCCACGCAACCGTGAGCCGAAGCCACAGCAGTTTATACGGATTAATTCGACCGGCGGACGAGGGCTTGATAACGCATCCGTTGAGTCGCACGTCATCTCACGGGCATTTAAGCTTCGAGGAAATGTGCAGAGCTAACGAAGTGAAGTCCCAAGTCTGGCCCGGAAATCCCGAATCATTCGTATCCGACGATATACAGAGGCGACTGGGCGTTGAGACGTTATCGCAGCGAGATCTGACCAGGTTGCAGTCGCTACTGTGGCTGGAATTGACCGCTGTCTTCGATAAATACAACTTACCGTTAAAGAAACGCAACCCAAACAAACGTCGAACGAAAGGTTCGCATCGTTCTCCGATAGACACGTAATCCCCCTTGAACACGGTCGATTAACCGCGGTTACTATTTTCGTAGCTGGAAACTTGTTCGGCGTGTCGTTGTCCACCCTGTTGCTTCGGGACAGCCAGTTGACGTCCGAGGAGAACAATATTCCGCTAGTGTTCCAAAAAGTTCTTACCGAATTGACGAAACGCGGCGTAAAGGAAGAGGGCATTCTTCGCGTCGGAGGTCACAAGCAGAAAGTACACGCATCCATTACTATGTCTTGAGTATTTCGAATGGAGATTCGATGGGATCTCGGTCGCGAACGCGATCCATGTTCTGTCACTTTCAGCTACCATTTCACGACACCTTCCACCATAGACATAGAAATATAGACTGCGCGTCAGGCTGGGCCGGCGGTCCAATTTTAGAAAGCGTTTCGGTTACGTTCGGAGGACTTGTTTTCACTTTTTAATATACTTGAGTCAACCATTCAAAACGTAGATCCTTAGAAACTTAGCCCCACTACTTAGATTTAAAAATAGATGTCAAATCCTTAGAAAGGTATTTACCTCTTTATGAACTTGGGAAGCCCGTTTTAAGGGGATGCGCAGTCTATATTTTCTATGTTTACGCCTTCCACTAAATGAAAAATCGTCGTTGTGTTCAGGTCGAGTCGATATGCGTACAGTTGGAAACGGATTTCTATTGCAAACCGAGAGAGATGGACAAGTTATTCAAGCGCATGCCGTGTCACGACTTGTCGGCGGTATTGAAAAAGTTACTACGCGATCTACCGCAACCGTTGCTCACCGTCGAGCTTATCGACGCTTTCTACCAGAGTCACGGTAAGTACCACGAGTACTATGCGAGAACACGCAAAAGTTCTATGCAAATCGTGCGTTCGCGCGCACTGCTGGCCAGTGTCGCGAGGAAAGTGTTTTTTCTTCCAAGCATTGAAACACAGACTAGGTATAGGAGTAGACGTTTCATCGAATGTATTTTTTCGGCTCACTTTTCTGGGGCGACGGTGCATTTCGATTTTAGTGTCACTACCCACCGCAGACTCACCGTCCTGATAACGTGGAGGTCGCCATAATTACAGGCTTTTTAAGGTGTTGGTACAATAGTTCAGGTGGGTCACCAACTCCCAAAAGATGAAATGTCTGCTCCTATACTTCGTTTGTGATTGAAAGCAAAAAAAAAAAAATAGAAAATACAAGAACAAGAGAAAAATACATAAGAAAGACGAACGAGCAATGCATTCCTCGCGACGTATTCGATTTAAATACACGTGCCTTTCTTTTTTGTGCGTCCAGGAGTGAAGGATCGGCAAGAGATGTCGCACTCGTTGAATTTGCTGGTTCTACTGTTACCGATAGAGCATCGTTGTACCTTGAAAGCGCTAGTAACGTTCTTAAAACTGGTCGTCGAGAATCAAACGGCGAACAAAATGTCGATCCATAACGTGTCGATGATAGTCGCACCGTCCCTGTTTCCACCGCGGTACGTTCATCCCTGCGATCGTACCGATCTGACCGCTCAGGTTAACATGGCCGCCATATGCTGTCGGGTGACAGAGGCTCTTCTCAGCAACGCGGACATGTTGTGGTACGTATAAGAGCGGTATCGAAAATTCAAGAAGAAGTATTACTAACATGCAACGTACTGCGTGAACTTTTAACTTTAAACGTTAACTGTAATAGACGAGGATTTTCACGCAAAATACCGCGAATCGCAAGTAGGACCGATCGCTGCAACAGTCGGCTCGCGAAACGTATAGAGTATGGGCAGTGACTACAGATATAATAAGACTACGGGATGCCATTGTTGTCGAGGGGTCATAAATCTGCGCCTCAAAAACGAGCGCCATTTGCTCTATTTTACCATAATAGTAGTATGTACTCTCACGAGCAAAGTCGGCTTCTAGGGGAAAAAGTGGCGTAAGAGAAAGGCCTCCTATCACTGGGTAAATTTAATTTAGCTCGTTAATCGAATTTAGCAAATGTAAAATCGAATATTAATTTGCCATAAATTTCAGTAATTCCCAATACCAAGTGGTAGAAGGCCCTTTTCCTACATCACTTTTTTCCCCAGCGGAAGCCGAGTTTGCTCGTGGTTGTAGGCACCGACGAGATACAAGAATAGACCTTTCATCTTATGGGAGTTGGTAGCTCACCTAAACTCTAGTACCGACACCTTAAAAAGCCTGTGATTTTAGTGACCTCTACGTTATGAGAATCTCGTTGGCGGTGATAGAGACCTAACTTCACACTGGGTTCCTCGGGCACCCAATATCCACGACCCCTTGATAACAATGGTATCCGTAGTCTTATTATATCTATAGTTACTGGTATAGGGAATTATTAGGGTGCTTTATGGGTGGAAGACCCGTCGCGATGGCACTGTAATTACCTCGACACGCTCGCGATGATCTCGTAGATCGTACGGAGTCGAGAATAAAGCCGGGAATCCACTGGAAAGCTAAGCTAAGTTATGCTATGCTGTATGTATGTATGTATGTACACTAAATCCTCGATGAGTGTTCAAAGGTTCGGTACTGACAATGAAAAGTCCCCAGATATAACGTTGACTTTTTAATGAAGTTTAGGACAGTGATAGAGTTTGTATTCCGAAGTCAATGGTATTTATTTCAACTGCATATGATCATTAGTTTATGAAATATTTAATGTTCAGTATTGAGGAGTCTTTGAACACTTATCGAGGATTTAATGTATGTATGCTGTGAAAGTGGTTCCGTATATATGCATTGAGGCAAATATTTGTAAGCTTAGCTTAGCTTAGGTGGATCCCCGGATTAAGTATCTAACGAGCGTCAGCCAAAGCGTCGCGATTAGGTTTACCACGAATGGGATTACTCGGAGATTCTCAGGCGACAGTGAAACTGGTTCGAGTACCGTTTCGAGCGTTACGTTTGCGTCGTATAAGTCTAAGTATTCTAATTTATCACTAAATACCCCAGCGTGGGAAGCCTCCCCCGGTATCCGTACATCCTCGTTTATATTATTTTACCCGTTCTTAATGTTCCGTTCGTTTACCCGTGTCGATCGTGAACTTGCAAGCGATCGATTCCGCCTTCGAATCAGAGGAAGGCGACTTAGCGATCGCGGATACAGAAACAAAGCAGGTCTCGTTTCCATCTACGTTCTCGTCGTGTTCTCTGATGCGCCATATTATTTTCTAAGCAATTGTACATAAATTTCGTAAAATTGTTAAATTTGCCTGAATAAAGTGCCAAAGAAAATACAATCGACAAGTTTCTCATGTTTGTGAAATTCTGTTGCATGTGGGTGAGAGGGTACGTTGGATACGAGGGTCACGGGTAGAATTCGAAGTATATCGTCTTGATCGAATTCGCGATTCGATCCGTTGTATTGTGGAGACAGTGAGCCGACGAAGAACAGAGGTAGAAGAATAGGAAAGGGAGGAAACTGAACGGTACCAAGATATCTGGGACAATCGATCGGCTACATTACCCTGACTAGATGATACGTCCTTTCGTGAAGCGAGTGACGCGAATCAACGCACAGATTCGATCACCCTCTCGAGATCCGTGTCGCCGATGATAGGTGCGAAAAGTTGACCAGCCAAATCCCGGGGACAACAAGCCGTTAGAGTTGGCAGGATCAGCATGATCCTGGCCAGTCGCGAGGAGTGTGCCTCAGATCGCTCGTCTAGGTGACGAACGAGAGCCTCGACCGCAGTGTCCGTTGCACGGGTTGTCAGACGATTGCCGTTTGCGGTTTCGGCGATCTCTAAATGCCGTGGATAAAGAAGAAGAAGAAAAAGAAGTGGTTTGAAAGAATGAACGCCGGTTATACGCGGCCCAGATAGCACATGACGTCTTGAAGATGTCTTAAAGGCGTCTTAAACGTAAAATAGCCGTAAAATGGGGATTTACCGGGACGGCAGAGAACCAAGGTTTCCAGTATCGAGATCTCGATCGAGTCGAGTCGCAACTTGGTGACGGAAGAACGTGCCGCGGCTAGAGGATCATAGACGTAGCCAACAACTTCGTTTGACGATACGTCACGGTTTCTAATAGCCGAAAGATCGATCGGCCAAATCGCCGCGTGGAATACGAACACCGCGGCCCATCCTCTTCGCAGTATTCTGTTCTGTTCTCGCGGCTCGAGCATCGAGAACTCACGATGCCTGCGAGCAGCACGCACCGTCGCGAGAAATATTTCCGCGGCCAACTCGTACCGCATCGTTGCGCCTGCAAACAATCGATCGGCAGAGTAGTTTGGACGTTGAAGTTGTTTTCGACTTTTGGCTAGGCGAGACTCCACAGATAGCACATGACGCTTTGAAGACTCTATAGTAACTTTAGGCGAAGGGACTTAAACCATTTTATATTGCTATAGGGACTTAAACCGGTATGATTTTGATACCGGTATTATGCCATCAAAGCTATACCGAAACCAAAATAAATATGTACCGGTATTTTTTCGGTTTCTATAGGGTTATATAGGGCGAAGGTACAACCGAAAATACCGGTATTTTACGGTTTGGAATACCTATCGGAAGCCGTGTTTGCTCGTGAGTGGTACAAGCCGCTAAATGTATAATTTGCTACTTCGAAAAAAAGTTGGCCGTCCACTGGACGCTGAACTTGCCACCGAAACCCTTGAAGGCGTGAATAATCTGAACCCTTGTTGGTTTTACGAAGTCACTATAGCTCGGAGATGCACTATACGATTATTTTAGGTCTAAGGCGTGTTTAAGGCGTCATTAAGCGTCACGTGTAATCTGGGTCTCGTTACCAGTGGTGAAAATCCTCGTTGCTCGAACAGGATGCAACACTGAGGTCGACAGGACACTGGTCTCGGTTTCGGTTCCGATAGCGTGAACCGTCGGGTTCGCCGAGAAACTCGGTCGCGATGCGATTTCCGTCGCAACACGTCTAATCGACGGCACTCTCCACGGAACACCGACTTCGCCCTCGGTGGCAGTTACTTTGCTACGAACACGCGGTCCTCTCTCTTCTTGAACGGCTGCGAAAAATGGAAATTCTCTTTTCGATCGAATGTCTTCCGTGATCGGTATGGAGAGGAAGGACGGGGCAGACGTCTGACCGGTAATAATCGAAATATGTAATCCGTCGGTCGAGTGTGTTCGAGGCCGAAGGGTGGTTACGCGCGAAGCAAAGGATACGACGGCGGACATGCGGCAATGTTTGCATCTCGTTTGGCTCGTTATCGGATAAACGGAACGTCCAGACAATAGGCGTTCTTTTCGATCGACAGGATTCAGCGTGAAACTTCGTTTTCGTATGCTTCCGTTGTAGCGAAACATTTCAAGAAAGTTGTGGTAAAATTGAATTCGAGGCCCGACGAAACGCAAGTAACATACACGATTATTGCCATGGGCGTAGCCTGATTATCAGTCGGAAGGGGTGGTGGAGTAATGTAATTTTTTTCTTCTCAAAAGGGGGAGGGCAAAATACAATTTTTTTTCTTCTAAAGTAGTGCAAAAGCCACTTCCATTCGTCCAGGGAGTGGGGTAAGGCTCGTAGCTACGCCCATGATTATTGCTTACCTGCTGCGTTCATGCCGACGGCGAAGCATTTGTTCAGACGGCAGTGCGGACACCAATTGCGTCTCGCCTTGTCAACGACACAGATTCCGGTGCCGGCTAGAACGAGAATGAAGGATTGAGGAACGAACGTAATGGGATGTAGAATATGACGAGGATAAAGAATGAATCAGACCTATGCAGGAGAAGAGGGCACCGCGACGCACCGATCGTTTGAAGAAACACGAGCATCCGTCGCAGCAGTAAACACCGTAGTGCTTTCCGTAGGAACGATCACCGCAAATACTGCAGATCACGGGGGTGGGCAGCGTTCTTCCTGTTCTCGATGAAAAAACGTTCGGACAACGCAACCGCGACGTTCGTTCGTATTTGTACAAGAGACCAGAAGATACAAAATATGTACAACCACTTACCCATTTGGTTCGGTTCGCTGACCAACGCAAGAACCAAAAACTTCGATCGTGCACGGACGAAGATGGTCCAGGGCCGTGGCCGGCGGCGAGGGTCGACCGGTCAGGATTTGGCAAGGTAAGGCAAGGCAAGGTGAGTTGAGCCGAGGCGAAACAAGGCAACACGCGAGTAGTCTGCGAAGAATCGAAGGCAAACCAGTGTCGGAAAGCGTTGTGTCGCGTTCACGACTTCACGACGGTGACTGCGACGAAAAAGTCTGTCGGTCGTCACGGGTTCTGATTCGGTTTATCGAGGGGTAGGACTTAGGGAAAGGGAGATCGACGGACAGTCTAACGGACAGGTAGGGGTTAGGTTTGACGCGTGCGAGCGTCACTCGGGTTGTTAGATCGTGGAAAGACAATATTTGTCGAGTACCGACGAGGCCGACACCGACGTCCAAACAGAGGCACATTGACAAAGGTGGTGGCGACGGCCCGTAAACGTTGGAACGTTCGATCGGTCGTAGAATCGTTCGCAACTCGACGTCTCGACAGCTCGGGGTGAAAACATCATCGTCGTGATTCGTGACAAGCGGTAAGAACACGAAAGCTCTTCTCTTTATTGCGCGTCGCAAAACTAATTATACAGGAACTGTACAGAGAACCGGTCGATTCGAACGATTCGAACGATTCTCGACGCACCGATCGTGGACGCGCTGATCCGTATACGGTGCACGCGGTTCAAGAAACGACGAAACGAGCAGGAAGATCGAGAATAATTTTATCGATCGTTTTTCCACTTTACGTCCCTACCGTTCGCGGGTCACTCGAACGGATTCGTTCCGCAAAATCGAAGAAAAAAAAAACAATAACGTCGGCATAGCGCAGCTGACCGCTCCCGGATGTCGAACGATCTTGCGTGTCCCAAAGATCGTCTTGGGACGATCCACCCGAATCGCGGGATAAACACGGCGGCGGCTTAGGCCAGGACGTTCGTTCGACGGTGGATATTTACAAACTATGTAACTAAAGATAAGTAGCTTTCGCGCGTATACGGTAAGTTTTAATGATCGTGAGATTGCGGAGGAACAAGCGTAGGAGAAAAGTACACGAGACCGCGGGATCACCGTCGCGTCCGCGATGGAAACGATATTATTTCCGGCGACGGAGGAAAATCGACGCAGAGCAAATTTCTTCGGGATTGCGAACGGGAACGTACGAAACCCTTTTAGTTCTTGGTTTCGTCGTCAATTTCAAATTTCCTCCGTCATCTGTATGTGTATGTGTGTGTGTTCTATCGTCGCGGAGACAGTAGAGTAGTCGGAGTTACGAGGAAGCTAGCAACTTGGCAGCCGCGGTGACGTGATGCTGATGATGGTAAGGCGCCTCTTGGCTCCCGTAATACGTTTGTTGCTGATGCTCGCTGGTGGACACGCCTAGTTGATGTGGATGCTGATAGTACGAGGAATACGGCTGGCCGACGATACCGTCGCAACTTCGAGGTTCCGTTTTGACGGTGGCGAGGCTTCCGGTTGCTAGAAGTGACGTGTGACCGAGGTACACTGGTCTGTCCGTCGAGCTCGATGCTGCGCCGCTGGATGATTTTGCTGCGTCGATTTGATGTTGTTGCTGACGTTGTTGTTGCTGGTGTTGCTGCTGCTGCTGCTGTTGTTGTTGTTGCTGCTGCTGTTGCTGTTGGTTGACCTTCAATTCTGCGAATCGCGTGGAAAAAAGAAACAGACATACTATACCGAACAAATATTTTCGAACAAAAACCGTTTGCTGTAGTATTTGAATTAAGGATACTACTGACGTTACATTAAATAATCAACGTCTGTCTTGTGTAATTGTTGTTTTCTTAGGTCGCCCATACTCGGTATATTTTCTAAATGTTCTCCTCGAACAAATTGTTTATTTTGTTGAATATACCGTCTATTTGGGAATATCCGCACATCGGGAAACTACGAATGATTGCGCTCCATTTGAGCCGTCTGTGATGTTTTGTTTGAAAATTTTTGCTGAATTTTTAGTTCGTACCATAATGGATAAAATGAAGGTATAATTATAATGTTCTCGTGAAATTCCCGTTTCAGATTACAATTTTATGGTTGCGAATGAAACGTCTGAATACTTTTGTCTAGCTATGTACAGATAAATGTTATTTTATTATTTTTAAAGCTTGCGTCGGAATAATCGTAAACACTCCGCAGGGTAGAACTTCAGTAGCATCACCATAACAACAAATACAACAAAAAATGTCTTTGTCTGAATTCATTTGTCCGGTACTGTAGCTTGTTCGTGAAGGTCGAGCGAAGAACGGACACGGCCAGAAGTGACACGGAATGAGAGGATGCTGGTTATTCTTACCCGTGGATGGAGAGGATGCGATCGAAACTGTAGAGGTTTCGTGTTCTCCGGCGGACGGTCTGGCGTTTGGTTCCGGCGTTTTTTTCGGCTTTCGTTTTCTCGTCTGTATACCGTCCTTACGCATAGCCAACGGTCTGTTCACCCCGTGAAGCTTGAAGTAAAGACCGCAAGCGTTGCAGACCGGCTCACCCTCGATGTTGCGCCTCCACAGAGTGGTGGTTCTGGTCCCGCAATTCGTGCAGCACAGTCCCAACCGTCTGGTCGCTGTCTGAAAAACGTGAATCTGCGTTCGACCGATCGATCGAATCGATGCGGCTAGTGATGTGACTGATACCGTGTCGATATTATCGATACCCTTTCTCCAAGTTTCAATACGGTATTGATACGTATCAGAAAGAATCGATACCTATTTGATACCTACACGAGGCTTTCCTGAAGTATCGATCTTTCGTCTAAATATTAAATAGATATCGATACTTTCCTGAGGTGTCGATCTTTCGTCTAGATATCAAATAGGTATCGATACTTTCTTGAGGTATTGATACTTTCGTGAGGTGTCAAACGGGTTTCGATTCGGTGCCGTATTGGATTGGTATCGATCCATGGTAGAAGAGTCGTTATTGATACCAAATACCCCAAAGTTTCGATACGTATCGATACTTCCCACTGAGCACTTTGGGTATTGAATCTATTGAATATAATCAATAGTATTGGTATCGATCCCATCACTAGATATGGCTCATAGTCGCGGACGCGTCGACGCTGGGGGGAGGTCTCGCGGAAACGGTCCCGATTCCGACGTCGGCGGTCCGGTTCAAGATCGGCAAACATTCCGGGAACTTACCAGTCGTTTCGAGGGCTTGATCAACGGTCTGTTCATTCCATTCATCTTATGATAGAGGCCGCACGCGTTGCACAGGTAATGCCCGGTCCCGTCCCTTCTCCAAAGCGGCGTCGAAATGGCGCCACAATTAACGCACTCGCGACCCTCGCCGAATTGGAAGTCCATCGCGGTGTCTGGAACCAGAAATGGAAAGACGCGGTTCGACGATCGCCTTGCTGCTGGTTTCGTCGGTTCATGAATTGTCCTGCGCGGTCACAGGAACCGATGGCCATGGTGGGAAAAAAGCGGATCGCGAAGAATACAAGAGCGGCGCAAGTTGATGCACACGACGGACGAACACTCGACCCGCGAGAGTTCGTCTCAAAGACGCCGCTATCGTTTCTCCGTTGCAGATGGCCCACCACGCGCGGCCGGTTGCGTTCGTCGACCAGGAAAGAAGCTTTTTTCGTTTTTTCTTTTTTTACCCGTCCAGTCGTTGCGCGGCAGCTTTTCCACCGCGCCTACAGTCTGGTTAATGTCTCGCGCGCTGGGCCGCTCGATCTCCCCCGTTTATCTCATCGTGCCCTCGCTTTGAAACGCAACCGGAGCACAATCTACTCGATAGGAATAGGCGAGGGAAGGAAGAACGGCCGCCAGGCATCTCTTGATTCGACTCGATTTGATTTGACACGATTCGATTCGAATCGAAATTCAGGGCCGTTCCTGGCGGTGGTGCAGAAGGTGCTCCCGCACCAGGGCGTGGTATGTAAAACTTGGACTAGTAATAATAATAATCAAAAGTTTCCCGATACTTATGATCATCTTAGACCGACAGAATTGAATCAAATTAATTGCATATGCAACCTTTGTAACAGTACTCGTATACTAGAAAGGACTATCCTTACGGACAGCCAAAAATACCATATGCCATTTAGCCACATTTAGTGGATTAAATTCCTATAGGTAATTAATAGTCTCTATCAACCACAACATCGCTATTCATTTTAAATCAAACCATTCATTTTTCAAGGATCCATTTAAAATGAATATTTTATTATATAAGTAAATACTGCGTATCAAATTCTTAATTGAACAATATTAAATTAATAAGAACGGCGATTCTGTTTTTGCACCCGGCCAACCAACAACCGAGGAACGGCCCTGTCGACACCATCCACTAACGATCTCTAAATACAAACCGTATGGTGATGCTCGTTGGAATCCAGCTCCGTCGTATGCACGCCAGGAAGACATCATGGCGACGTTTTGCGCGTAAAACGGGGCGGCCGCGGCGAGGCTCGAATGGGGATGACCGGTATGCGGGTGCGCCGCGTGCGGATGCCCGTGACCGGAGTGCGGCCCCATCGCTGCGGCGGCGGCGGCGGCTGCGGCGGCGGCCGCAGCGGACGCAGATCCGCTCGCGTGTCCGGCGAGCGCGTGATGAGCCGCGTACGTCTCCACTCCATGCTGCCAGGAAGCCGCTGCTGCCGTCTTGTCCCTTTCGATCAGAACCGATCGTACGAAATCCGGTTAATCGGCCGTCTTGGGGGCGGAAGAACGCCCACGCGTTGCTCTCTCCAGTGTGTGCAGTTCGTGATTACGGGCGGAACGAGCGGAATAGGGTTAACCCTTAAACCTCGACGACGATCATTTCACAGACAGGATTTCATCGACACTGAATTTTCGACAATATTTACCGAGAACCATTTATACGCACTAGAAGTCGACACCGATAAATAAACATTGTCGGCGAAATGATTAAATTTGATGTCGATGAAAAATGATTGTCGGTGAGGTAAGAGTAACCCAACGGAATAAGGTATTTCACGTAGGATTACCGAACTTACCAGGCGGGCGAGCCAGAGCCAGGAAAGGAATGGTACTGGGCGGCTGCGGCCGCGGCCGCAGCCGCCGTCGCTGCGGATGGAATGCTCGGCCTCGAAGAGGGCACGTAGACGGGCGCTTGAAGTTGCTGGCCGTGTTGCTGTTGTTGTTGCTGCTGCTGGGACTGTTGCTGGTAGTCGGAACTGCCGCCGTACCCACCGCTTCCGCCCCCGTGGAACATCCTCCTCGAGACCTAGAACCGCGGCATCTGTTCGGAGAAAAAGGGTAGAGAATTTTCTTCGATCGGACACGGGTGTTTCGAGCAAGTCTCGAATAGGGACTGTGCAAAATCGAGGATGTGAATTCGGTGTTTTAGGTCCAAAGTTGCTTCAAGTCACGATGGAAACTGCAAAGGACTCTGGGATGTTCGCCATCGTATTCGAAAGGGGAGGTCGGTCGAGTTGTTCTTGGTCGGGTCGGTTCTCGGAATTATCGAAGGGGAGAGATAGGCAGAGGGTTGGGAAAGAGGGAGAGGCGCGGAGCGAAGAACGGAGTGGGTTCGGTCCGTCGAAAAGGGTGTCGGTAAAGAAGAGAGAAAGAGAGATGGGAAACGAGAATGGGCGAGAGAGGCGGCGATGGTGGAACGAAGACGGAAAAAGAGCGAGACAGAGCGCGCAGACGCGTCTCCACCTTCGAGGCGCGACTCTGCTCCGAGCGTAGAATCGGAGATACTGGATAGCGGCCATCGCGGCCACGTATAAGATCCGTGTAGGCGGGACCAAAGCTCTGCCGATCGCGGCCGCTGGCTGCGGTGGCTCCGCGATCGCCACCCTTCGGTTACCCTCGCCACCCTCGCCATCGCATTAACGCGCCCGGCGACGCGACGGATCGATTTCGTGGCGGTGAACAAACCCGTAGGAACGCGACGACCTTTCGGTTTTCGTGTATCAAAAGGTCAATGTCCCTATTTCTATTCATGTAAGAGTTCAGCTATTGTAGAAATCGATTTTTATGATTTATTTATGCAAGAATCGACAAACAAGTTATTAGATATCAAAGTTAAACCTCCGTTTATAATGAAATTTAAATAAAAGTATTTTAAAAATATTTTAATTTAATAGTACTTCATTTCCTAGGAAGTATAAAATGTCCCTATTTCTGCACAGCGAAAATAGAAGTGCCAAACTTTGGCGAACAATATTAAAGATTCCGTAAAGTTTTTTTTTTTAAAAACGTAGCGTCCACGTGTAACTTACGATCGCAATGGAACCGCTCCAATCACTTTTTTTTACGACGGACACATTTATTAAATTTATTTCTATTAACATGCTGGCATCTATTGGACAGCGGGCTGTAGCGTTTTGTACTTAGGCTGCCTCATGCGTATAGCACTACTTTAGAAGAAAAAAATTGGACTTTCCCCTATGCTTCCCAGAGGAAAAAAATTACATTACTCCCCCTATGACTGATAACCTGGCTACGCCCATGACCGCAGACGTACAATGATTAATGATCGATGTCACTTTTGCTCACAAGATACTAAATGGCATTGTAGATAACCCGGAAATCTTGGCTTACTTTAACTTATGGATAACGTAACCCTCGATTAGACACCGACCACTTATTAAACAGGAATTTCACAGAACTCTATATGGGTAGCATAATTGCTTAAATAGATTAATCATCAACGTTTACCTGTACAGCGATAAGGTAGACTTTTTTTATTCTTTCCACACCTTCAGGTGTAATGTAATCTCTGTACAGTGAATCCCCGATGAGTGTTCGAAGACTCCTCGGCACTGAACATTAAATATTTCATAAACTAATGGCCATATGCGGCTGAAACGGATATCATTGTCTTCAGAATTCCAAGCTCTAGATACTATACTCTCTAGATAATTACTCTCGCTTTCTTTTCTTTCGTTTTCCTTATTGTATAATTTTGTACTTTTATATCCCGTTCTGTACATGTATACCAAAGGTCTTACTTGCCTGTTAATTAAATAAATAAATAAATATTTCGGAAGTGCCCAGGTCTGGGACATACCCCGATGGAAACCGAGGAGTCGCACCTGTTCTTTTTTTTCTCTCCTTTCCTTCTTCTCGATGTTTCCGTCTCGTGGGAGATTGTGTACGTGAGAGCTGCTCCTTGGCCGAAAAATTACCCATCGTAGTGTTCGACAGTTCGACGACTCGTCTATCGTTCGTGGCGATTCTGGCGAAAGCGTATCGCGAAACAGTTCGAATAGTTTCTTTTCTAAGGGAATAAATCGCTAGAAAGTGCACGGCTTGTCGAATATGGGTCCTTGCTCGTCACGTCTGTCTCTTGTCCAATCGCGACGCGTCACAAACATACCGCCAGGGGGAAATATTCGAGCGACGGCGAAGAGAAGATCTTTAATGGGAACCGGTTAGAAGAGTAATCGCGTTTCGGCGTTGGGACGGCGGCGCCAGAACGAAAGAGGCATCTGGCGCTGCCGCCAGCTAGACTTTTGCGTTTCGATCGCGCGTTATTTCGTGGCCACTTCTTTTCAAACCGCGACAAACCGAGGAAGAAGATGCTGGATCGAGTTCCCTGAATCGATGTCATTCATTTCACAGACACGAGTAAACTCTGCTTCCGCTAGGGGAAAAAGTGACGTAGAAAAAGAGCCTCCTATCATGCTCCTACCACTTGGTATTAGGAATTACTGAAATGTATGCCAAATTAACATTCGATTTAACATTTATTTCAGTATCTGGGATAAATTTACCAAGTGGTTGGAGGCCCTTACCCTTCCGCCGTTTTTCCCCTAGTAAAAGCCGAGTTTGCACGGTGAAGATATCCACCTATAGGTACGCGGGCGGCAAGAGGTTCCGTTTCCAGCGGTCGTCGAACCAAGGTTCGATTCGTCGACGAGACGGACAGGACATTCGAAGTATCTCACACGCTGAAGCACACCGACCCCCCCGATACGGGAATCCTTAATGGAAATAACGTTCCGTCGCGTTTCTTGTATTTTTTTTTTTCTTCCTTCTACTAAATTTTCAGTCGTACAGGTTCAGTTAGTTTCCAACGCGGCGACGCACGACAGCACAGTGACGAAAGACGAGAAAGACCAAAGAGACGGGAGACGAAGCGAAAACAAGAGTACCGATTCTCTACGAGCCTAATTAATTGCTTCGAACATCCACCGGTTTCTGTTCGAGGACTGGCCCGAACGAGTTCTATTCGATTTTTTACGAGGCGCTTCCCGTCCTCCTGTAGATTGGAAGAGTTTTCGCCCGGACAAGGCAGAGGGGAATGGATCGGGATGGAAAGCATTTCGATCGACGCGGCGACGGCGACGGTTAAAACGCGCCGGTGATGTCGGTGTCGGACGATCGCTCGATTCCGAGGCGCCACGGCGCCGACCGCGTAGAAGGGTTTCCTTGTAGGCTCGGCCGAGCGACGCGCACACAGGCTTGGCCTCGGTCTCACGGACGGGCGGCTCGGCGTTCACGCAGTCCCTTCGTGTGACTCTTCTCTCCGAGCGGCGGACTTTATCCCTGCGGTTCGCGAACGTGCTCTCGAAGCAACGGTCGTATTTCCGACGACCCAGCGGCGATCAAATGGAGCCCGAAAACAACAATACCAATATCAGAGATTTGAGGCTTTCACGGCCCGGCATTACACAGTTCTGACTGTTGAGGCTTTCGGATGTAAGCCGTGTCCTTGTGGAATTGTTTTCCCAACGTTTCGCAAGCATTGCAGCTAGCTTCATCAGGGGGTCGAAGACACACTGATACTGGTGTGTGTCTCGTGGTGCTCTAATATATTAGAGCTTGGTCAAGTCCGAGATCTATTCGATCGTTGACAACGACTAGCGGAGTTGAGGGTCGCATTACGCTAATTAACTCTGCAAACACAATACAGAGAAAAACGTGGGTCACCGTTTTTATCTGTTCCCTTCACTTTCTGGGTATGTATCGATGCAATCGTTGCTCCGTCTTTCTCGCGCTTGTTTCACTCGACACCTAACATCGAGAAGTAGAGGGAGAGAGAGCGAGACGAGACAAAGTTGTGGAACCGAAACCGAGGGCAGGGAAGAGGAAGAAGCTCCGGATCGGTTTCGGTGTAGAGGTCCCTTCCTTTCCGCCTGTAACTCGATACCGAAGATGCAAACGAGAGATAAGATTCCTCCGAAATTGCAGCCCAGTCCAGTTTCGGCACGCGCCTTTCACGCCCCTTTCACCGTTCCGCCGTTCTACTGTTTCACCGTTGCTTCATTGATGAGCATATGCATACATAAATGCATACATAGGTATACAAACATACAGTGTAGTAACAGAAGTATTCGTACCCTCGCAATTCTTAAATTGGAATGACTATTAATTCTTAAAAAAGATATATATATATATCTCCTTTTATTCCAAGTATTGAAAAAACTGTAAAATCAAATGTTACTTTGGCATAAGTTTCATTAATTCCCGATACCAAGTGGTAGGATGCTCTGCCCCTATTCCACTTTTTCCCTTAGTACACTGACGTGCAAGCTCGGTTTTCGTTAGGGGAAAGAGTGGCGTAAGGGAAGGACCTCTTACCACTTGGTATCGGGAATTACTGAAATTTGTGCCAAATTAACATTCGGCTTAACCATTATTTCAGTACTTGAAATAAATTTTGCCAAGTGATAGTCATCTTTTCTTACGTTACTTTTTTCCCTAACGGAAGCCGAGATTGCTCGTGAGGGTACATACACGGAAGTTTCACTGCATACTCCCGGGTCTCGTCGAAATCTACGCTGCTGTGTTACCCTTTTTTTCGTTTCTCTAGACGTCGATTATTCGGCGAACAATGTCGTTGGAAAATTAGATTGTGGAATAAACGTGCGCGTCTTCGATCGTGCGAATCCTGAATCGTGCGCGCGGTACGACCCGAGACTCCCGATGCAACGCACCGGCAGGACGGTCGGTCGTTGGCATAAATCCTCGTGAATTAAATTTATTCGCGCTTATGTCGCGG
>NW_015373900.1:877962-880799 GCF_001272555.1 Dufourea novaeangliae | reverse complement strand
GAGAGTAAGGTGGTAAGAGAGCAAGTGAACGAGCGCTAACGCGAAGAAAGAAAAGAGAAAGGTGGACCAACATTCGTACCTGCGCGGCAAGAAATTTTAGCTACTCCTTGATCCTCGACTGCCACGTGGATACGTTTCCGAGTAAAAATTCGGTTCGATATCCGAGTCAAGTCCATGTCGACTAGAATCGAATAGAAGTGGGTCAAATAGGTCGATTGGTGAAATCTACGAGAGACTCGCGAAGCACGCGTCGGATTCGTCGGTGGTTCGATTCGCGCGAGCAACGTGTGTACTTACCCAAACGGTTCGTGACGCTACTAGAACATGTGTCCCAATTACGGAGGCTCTAAGGCAGTCTACGAAATCATATAATAATTCAAAAATACTGCTACATGAGTTTCATGTTCTGAAAATCAATATCTGTTGCTAACCAATTCCTTTTTATGAAGGATTTTCTTTTAAATAAAAATAATAAATCTTTGTAGTGTATTTAATTAAATAACAATAGATGTTTTTGTCTGTATTACGGAGTCCTGTCAGTAGTTGCAGATGTATTTCGGTGCCCCTAGTTTCAGAATCTGTCCACTTTTCGGTGCCTCGTATTACGGTGTATTTGAATGTCGCTTCTAACTTAGCTTTTCTGAAGTAGGGCTATTTTGTTTCAAGCATTATTGAATCCAGGGGCTCCATAATTGGGACAAATACCCTATACCGCTTTATCGCCGTCGCCTCTTTTTACGCGTGTCCGCGCGTAACGTTACGACGAATCTGGTAATAAATTTCAAACGCATCGGTGAAAATGACGCGTACGCGGCTCGTTCTCAGCGAACGGATAGCCGTATCCGGCGAACGCGATCGTAAGCGCAGGGCCATTAAGCAAAACATACGCGTAATCCGTGCTGCGACGACCTATTTTTTTAACGTCGTACGAAACAAAAGCAACTCGAGGAACGATCGTTGAAACGTCTCCGAAGAATATATATGTACACGCACTTCGTCTCCACGTAGATTCGGCGAGCTCGCAGCCACGGGAACGAACGACCGTGTTTCTCGATTGAAACTGAAAATGCACGTCCGTTAGTTTCGTCGGTGATAAACGAGCAAGCATCGACCGAGTCTAGAGAAAGAGAGAAAACGAGCATAGGAAATTCCAGGAATAGTTTTGGTCCGTCGAGCGAGGCGAGCTGCAGCTCAAAGGTGACCGGTCTCGAGCCGCGGCTGCAGACACCTCTGACACCATCGACACACCTCGGACGCGACATTTTCATGTGACAAATCGTTCCGAAAAGTACCTAATACAGTCCGATTCATCGGCTGTTCGCGACGATTCGAAACATAGATTACGTTCACTCACGAGCAAACTCGGTTTCCACTAAGGGAAAAAGGGGCGTAGAATAAAAGTCTCCTACCACTTGGTAAATTTATTCTAGGTACTGAAATTAATGTTAAATCGAATGTTAATTTGGTATAGCTTTCAGTCATTCCCAATACAAAAGGAGTAGGAGCATGGTTGGAGGCACTTTCTCCTACGCCACTTTTTTTCCTTAACGGAAGCCGAGTTTGCTCGTGAGGGTTCCTACAATTGGAAGCTGATAACTGCAAGACGCTACGTCATTGCTACGTCAGTATCACGTAATTACACTGTTATCGCTTTGTCTGTATCGATCTCGTCTGTCCCGTTCATTCTCCCTGTCACAAAACATATTCGATTGGGGGGCTTCCCGTGAGCTTCCAAGTCTACATCGCGCGTTCCCCGTTCTTACGGACGGAAGCGACGGAAGCAAAGGTAGAACGGAGATCGGTATTCGGTGCGAGATCGTGGGACCCGATACCGTCGATAGACGGAGGAAAAAAACACGGTTCGAGTTAATTTCTGTTGCGCCCGCCGTCGCCGCGCACTCCCGTGACCCGTCCACGCGTAACATCTTATTGCCCAATTATTATTCACCGGTTACACAGTTTCTCAGGTCCGGTAGAGCACTCTACCGGGGAACGTTTACACTTTAAACCAGTCCGCCGCGATGTTCACGCGGGAGTCGAACCAGAGAGGCTCTGTGAACGCGTTCGCGATTCCGCGCGTCCCAGCCTAAACGAGATCTCAATCGCGCATACGGAATAGCGTAGCGAGCTCGTAAGTATTGGAACCGACGACCATACCGCGCATCCATATGTATGTATGCGCGTTCGTGACCGCGTGCACACAGCATACATACGCCTTTACGGGTGTTTCTCTGTTCCACGAGACTCGAAACGTCGGAACACGAAACGAGTCTCGACTCGTAACCGACTTGGTTTTCTTTCTCTCTTCCCGGCGAGTCTCGTCTAACCGCTTCGTGAGTTTTCACACCGACTACATTGCGCAGTTAATTCTTTCATCTTCGATCGTAGGATCGCTAGGTGCGTTTTCTAGCCGCGAAGGCTACCAAGGTTGCGACGTTTCGACGCGGTACTGCCACCTCGTCTTTCCGTCCGATTCGCTGGTGACATCGAAAAAATGAAACGAATGGAAAAAGAGCCCGATTCGTGGCACCCGGTTTGCCTACTTACACGCCTACTTCGAACGACCGGAACGGCTGCACGTAACCGAGAACGGCAACTCGCGTAAAATTACACGCGACGATGTCGAGGACATGTCGCGAATTGCACCAGCGTCGACCATATCCAATGACGGAGCAATCGAACGTAACCGCGAATCTGTTAACAGGTAAACAAAAGTACAGGATGCATATCGATTCGGGTGAGGTTGGAACACCAGTCGAAATCGCCATGATTATCCCCGTGTAACCCCCGTGCGTTCACCGGAGAGAACGGAACGGAAGACAGAGTTCGACTCTGGT
>NW_015373900.1:860740-877946 GCF_001272555.1 Dufourea novaeangliae | reverse complement strand
AGAGCGGTTATTTGTCGCGACTTAAATATTTATGAATCATAGAGTGGCTGGCCTCGTAGATTCGCCGATTTTTCCAGTCAGCTTTGCGAACCGGGAAGCGAGGTAACTTCTCCTTCTCGTGCTCCCGCTATTCACTGGACTCTTAAAGGAGATTTATGTATCCAGGCTCGAGCGTCCAAAGAAAAGCTCCCGCTCGCTACACGTTACACGTAAATACGAGTATATAACCGTGTCTGTTTCGCGGAGGTGTATGCCGATCTATGTGTGTATACCAGCCGAATAGAATCCCAGTAACCGTTCAAAACACGATATAACGTTCGATAACTTCCGGCGCGAAAGTTTCGCCGTGCGAATCCCGTTGATTAGTCGATTGAACCGCGTGCGTCTTATCGAGTTCCGTCTACTAATTGCTCGACGAATAAATTTAGTTCGAAGACTGTGTTGGCCCGTCGCGATACGACACGACACGACCCAGAACTGACCCTACGCGACGCAACACGACGGTCGTAAATGCTCTGACTCGTACCTAGGGATAAACTGATCCAAGCAAATACAAGCAAATAATCGATACTTTCGTGTCGATACCGAGTATTTTTAGTATCGATACTTTCGGTTGCGATATATAGTCGGTATCGAGAAAAAGTATTCGGATCGAACGGTGCGAGTCATCGATTTGAAAGCTAATGAATACGAAGGTGGTTGTCGTCCAGTTATATTACTTTGTAGTTCCGAAGAAATACATATTTGTATCCATTGTGAGAATACCTAGGCAAACCATCTTGCTCTATTTTCGGTACCCCATTTACACGGTAGGGGCAAGATGGTTTTCCTCCCCTTTTTTTAAAAAACTTAATAACTTAAGAGTCTGACTGTTAACTTATAATTGTATCGATTCATAAAGACTTAATTAAGAGGTGCAATTGTTACTTTGTTTGCATTTTTCCTTAGCTTCTTCGTCATGCCCCTCGCCCCCTTCCCCTACAGACTGTCGGGTTCCCGGCTCGACTTCCGGTTTTAGCGTGGAACACGACTTTCCAATAAGCTTGTCGTCTGCCGTCGTCCACGGCCCCGGTGTATACCTCAGAGGCGAGACGTCTAGCTCAGGTATTTACGAGAATGCTTTCGACGCATCTAGTCGCATCCCTTTATCTTTCCCCCGATATCTTTTGCTTTTTGGCTTCTTCGTCACCGTCCTCTCACTATTCTCCCCGCCCCGTTCATTTTTCTCCTCGCCTGTTCTCGGGGATACGCGATGATTATATTAGGTCTACCGGAAAGTTCTGTCCGTTTTTGAATTAAAAGAAAAATAATACATTTCCTATACGTTTATTAATATTTACTGAACAATATAATTCCCATCGCTTAATCATCCCGTACAATGGTAAAAGAAGCCAGCCATATATGTTTCCAACGAACACGTTTATACGTATTGAAACTTGAGATTACAGTATCGGACAGAACATTCCGGTAGACCTGATACATGTATAGATAGATTAAGCGTTCCCCGGTTCGTACAGTTTGACAAGTACTATTTTAGGCTCGTCAGACCAACCGTGGATGCATCACGTAATACAGACGCAGTGCGCAGAACGTAATAAGGGTCTGCGAAAGGTTCGACCGCCATTTTACGCGGACCCTCCATTGCGGTTTCTCGGTTCATCCCCCGAATCTATTACGGTCGACCGGTCGACCGTAACTGTCCATTATAGCGAGCCATCCCATCGTTAGTTCCCCCATCAACCCAGTCCTCGTCGATAGCAGGCAGGGGGTCGTCGGTTTATGGGCTTTCAACGCCATCCTCTCCTCCCGGACCCTCGGCTCGCTTACCGTCGTGTCCACTCATCGGAAACGGAACACAGGTAATTTATCGCGAAACTCGGCCGATACCTCGAGAGAGAAAAAAAAAAAACACAACAGAACATTTCGCCGCCGCTTCGACAAACGTTTCCATTCCCGTAAGTCGAACGAATAAACTCGGAAACGAAACGGCGCGCCACATCTCGCGTGCCATGGCAGCCGGATAGTCGGAAACTTCGCGTAATTATAATATAAAACTTGCCGCGCCTTGTCGCCTCTCCCTGTCCCTCCGCGATTCCTTTTCCTGTCCACTTCCTTCGGGAACAAGGTATCCGTCGGCCGTAGCCAGCCGTTGCCAACCGCCTGTTTCCGAGCCACGACGAACCATCGCCACCGTCGTCGTCCTTGGGGTCAACACTCGCGAAAGATCGATTCCCGAGCAAAATCGTTCAGGGTGACGATCACGAGAGAGCATAACGGCGATATAGAAGGAGAAAGAACGAGAGAAAAGCAACAAGGTATTTACGCGCGGGCACACGTTGGTTGAGAAGCACGGTCAGAGTATCGGCAGGCCGTTGTCTCTATACACTCCTCGAGGGCGCTCGATCAACACCAACACACGTACAACCGATCCGATCCGATTCGCGTACGCGAGGCACACCGATGCGTGAGCCAGCACGGCGCACACAGACGAACTGTAGGCCAGCCGCTCGTCTGGCCGAGCAGCCGGCCGAGCCGAGACGGACCGGGCTGGCCGGTCGACCGGCTAGCCAGTCAAACGGCCGCATAATATGTACACTTACGCTCGCGGCCTAGAGTTCGCTTAACCCGGGAGTAGGCACCCAATTGGTCTTCTCGACCGACGATTTTCTGTTTTGGACTATATAATTAGACTGCGGATTTTATGCATTTATAGCCTATAGGGCTCTGCGAAGTCCAATAAACGGACGAAACTTACATCAGATACGACGGGTTTTCTGGTTTATTCGGAACCCAATAAGATACATAAGAGAGAAAAGAAGTTCCTACATTTGCTCCTGTCTTAATAAATTACTTCGTAAAATGTCATTTTGCATGAAAATCTGCAGTCTACTTATAATAATAATAGTTCACTGAGACGGGCGTACATTCGCTTATAACAAAACTTAAAGTTATTATAATAGAATTAAACTTAATCATAATTAACGTTAGAAATGAAAAGAAAGATCAAGAGAGAAAGAGAATGGAAGTAATAATACACAATGCATACATTCACGCGAGTATGCGCGTACGCATACATACGTACACATGTTTACACAGTAATATATTGCTGCAATAAAAGTAAAGCGAAAGTTGTCCCTGCAGGTGTTAATGTACAAAATTGAGAGATACGTCTTATAGACACAAAGTCTTCAATGAATGCTTAAAGATGTTAATAGAACTAGTACAGAAGTCGACATTAACTGAAATACTATTGGCAGAATTACATATTCTGGTCAAGGGGTCTGTAAACTTCAGATCGCTTCTAAAATAATCAATCCGAAAAGTCTGACGATTGCGTACAGAGCGTGGGCACGCATCAAGTTTGGCCAGATGCAATAGAGGATTAAAAAAATCGATTCACCATTTTTTCCATTCCGCCGGATAGAATTGTCGGTGTCGTCTTCGAAGCAAGCGTTCTCGATCCGAATGCGTTCGGTCAGTTCGGTTCCATTGCACACCGCCGTATCTCTCAACATTTCCGAACGACATTCTCGAAATGGGGGGGAAACCTTTTGACGTCGTCACGCCGCCCGTCGAAATCCCATCTTCTCGTTGAAATTTCCGGTTACGGTTTTCGAAAAAAAAAAAAAAGAAAAAGAAAAAGAAAAAAAAACGCCGATGGTATGGGAAATCGATCGCGCGGCAATTAACCGACTTTGTTATTCGGACGGTTCGGACCGGTTCTACCGTTCGAACACTATCCCGGAATGTTTCTGCGCAAACGTAAGGACCGATATGGAGTCGTACAAAAATATTGGGGGACGGCATAAAAAGTGTACAGTCTCGTCGGGAGACCGCAAGTGCCACGCCTAGTCTTCGATCCGTTTCATCGATTCGATCGATGTTATGTTCTATGGGCCAAAAACGGTACCATGGAAACTGTCTCGACGGGGTCTCTTGCCGATTGACTTTCGATGTTGCGAACAAATGAATTCGGACAAGGACATTTTTCGTTGTATTTATTCTTATGGTGATGTTACTGAAGTTCTACGATTATTCCGACGCAAGCTTTCAAAAAAATTACACGGAGCTACCTGCGTACCAGAAAATATAAAATAAGTTTTAACTGTATATAGCTAGACAAAAGTATTCGGACGTTTCTCAGATAGTACAGGACGCCTTGAAAATGGCTTCAAGACGCCTCAGACCTAAAATAGACGTAAAATGGACGTCTTTAATTTGATTCATTATGTTACAAACGGAGCGCAATCATCCATAGTTTCTTCGATGTGTGGACATCTCTAATAGACGGTATATTCAACAAAATAAACAATTTGTTGGAGGACATTTAGAAAATATATCGAGTGTGGGCGACCTAAGAAAACAACAATTACACAAGACAGACGTTGATTATTTAATGTAACGTCAATAGTATCCTTAACATTAGAACTACTAACGATAACCAGACATCTTTTTCGATCGATCGATAAATATGACAAACTTTTGAAAATTTACAAATTTACAAATTAACTAAATTCTTTCCTATTGTAGAATAGAAGACTCTCTGGTGATTGTAAGAGGGTCATCAGACGGAAGGTAAACGGTTATGTCGCGTCGGGTCGTGTCGGTTCGGGGCAAATCTGGTCCAGGCTGGGCCGGATTGGGCTGCGCTGGCGAGCGAGACCGGTAGCAACGGTGGTATGGAACGACGCGGGAACACGCGCGATCCAATTATCCGGTCGGTCTCCGAGGAGATCGCGGTCGCGGTTATCATAAATCAAGATTAACGGTCGAGAAGATTTTCGCCGTCCAACCGGTTGCGAGTTTCGATTTTTAAAAGCCGAATATATCCGCGTTCGGTTCGTCTCGGTTCCGTGTGCACACGGCCGGGATAGAAGCGGAAAGGAAAAAAAGGAGAGTGGGGAGCAAAAGAAAATGATCGATTAACGTCGATGTGTTAACGGGTTAAACGTATTCGCGATTACGCGATAATTCACCGGCTTTTTTTTTTTCGCATTTTTTTTTTTCTTTTTCTTTTTTTGGTCCACAGAGTAAACTGGTTTCGCCCGTCTCAGGGAAAAGAGCACAGCTTCCTGCTCCCCGAGATCGTACGCCGAACGGTTTCGTGCGCGATCGGGGATTTTCGATCGACGATCGTGCCCGCGAGATCGCGCGCTCATCGTTCGCCCGATCACGGATATATAAACCGGTCACCGACCGGACTCTCTCGAACGAGTTACGATAAATCGTGAGTAACGGCCGACTGGAAAGATTCGCTGCCGGGTTCGCGTTAATTTTCTGTTTGTTTTCTAATTAACTTTCAGAACGTACCTTTTCTGCCAGCTTTGCTCGCAATCCTTCGCTCGATCCCTCCCTTCCTCCTCCGTTCTTTCCAACCGTTCGTTCGTTAGTTACTCGGTTGGTTCGCGCACTCGTGCGTGACCGTATTACATCGAGTTTCTCAGGATTATAATTCCGGCTCGTTTCGAGGATTGGGTCGCAGTTTAATAAATTCGATATCGTCGTGTCCCGTATCGGTTTTTGACGCGTTGCTACGTTCGCGGGAGCAACTTAAGGCGATAAAATTCTCGCGTTCGAACGACCAAAAAATCTGAGGACTAGGCTTCCAGCCCGTTCAGTAGACTCATCCTTCTTTTAATATACCAACGCTACGATACACGTAATGCACATATGTAGATATGTATATGCAAGGTATATCCTTAATCTCCGCGAGGCGAGGCGTTTAAAGGGCGTAGTGGCGATATCGAGGGATTTTTTTTCGTCGTCAACCGAGATCTGGATCGAAACCGGTCAAGCCCTGGATCTCTATGGGTATACCGATCCCGGTGTAAGTATGTATACATACCTCGACATAGAGGGAATAAATCGTCGGCATAGGCGCCCAACCAAGATCTTCGCGAATGGCGCGACGATACCTTACCTTTTATCGTCCAATTAACGATAAAGATTCCGTTGCGTTTACTCGAATCAGCCCGGAATTGCCTGTACCGGGTCGAGACATTACGATTATTGTACCGGCTAGATACGACCGCGATTTTATCGCTTCTCTACGATACTCTGCTGATCGAGTTAATCCGCGAGAGTTCGACGTACAAATCGATTCGCTATTATGCCACGTTGCGTTGCGTTCTGTTACGTTGCGTTACATCTCGTCCCGGTTCGGGATGAACCGATATCGTCAAGGTATCGATACTTTATCTCCGTTTGATTCCTCGATACCACAACGAATCATCGACGGCTGTATCGTAACGAAACAAAGACGAGGCTCGATCAGGGACTTCTACCGAATCGTACAAACTTCGGTTGTACCTTCGCCCTCTATAACCCTATACAAGCCCTGCCCTTATAGAAACCGAAAAAATACCGGTATTTATTTCGGTATTCGGTAATATATTATTTGTAATGTACGACTGAATTTTGTTAATATTACTCTCTGTATATAGCTGGTTATCAAGGAATTGTATAACACGAAAGATATTAAAAAATATTGAGAAATACGAAAGTTATGAGGTTTTTTCCGCGTTCCTTATGTATACGACACCACTGTGTATTGAATCGATCGAATACCATCAGGAGTATTGGTATCGATATCATCGCTAATTGGTATCGATTCAACTCCAAGTAAGGGTTGTTAAGAGTTTCCCCTTTCCCAAAAAGTTAGTATTGATACTTGATACCAAGTACCCAAAGTTTCGATACGTATCGATACCTCCCACCGAGCACTTTGGGTATCCAATCGATTGAATATCATTAATAGTATTGGTATCGATCATACCACGACACTCGTGGTTGCATCCACTCGATCAAACGTTGACGAATCCTCGAACGCATCGACGGATGCGATATAAACGTCCACTCTGTCAGGCAAATGGTCATCAAGGTTCATTCGCGAGTTTGCGATATCGTTGGTATGCGCACCGATACGCGTTTTATCGTATCGTAATTTCCATGGACCGATTTCAGCTATCACGGGACTCGACAGAGGCTACGAGAGAAAGACAGAGATAAATGGATAAGACGATGAATCGTCTACCTCCTCTTCTCTTCCGGTCTTCCAGTTCCTCCTTACGTTCATACATACCCACCATACCGGGTGTAACAAAAATGTCGGAGGAACCGAAAAATGGAAGGCTCGTGAGGTGATTTGAAACAAGTTTTTCCTTAGGAAAAATGTTATAACAAGATGCTAGCCAACATTACCGCGGGAACTCGGCTGGTAGACTCGCGCTCCGATTGGTCGGGTGTTTTTCGCTAATATCTCGTTAACAAAGCCTCGGATAACATTTTCGCTAAGAAAAAACTTGTTTCAAATCACCACACGAGCCATGCATTTCCGGGTCTTTCGAAATTTTTCTTACACCCTGTATATCGTGTCATTATTATATCAGAATCTTCGAAACAAGGACTAGGTCGACGTAGCTAGGGTTACACACACGGTTTCGCGAGCTTTCAAGCGTGATTGGAACGGAACGTTTATTGGTCGTTTATGTACTGGTCGTGTTCCCGCGGCTCGGCGCGAGGGTTTAATCGTGCGCGCGATCGGAGTGCCAGGGGAAATGCCACGAGCGTACGCGCGCATCTCTCGCGGTCGGACAGCCCGAGAAGAAGAGCGCAATTAGCGGCTGGCTATAATTTAAGCTGGCTCAATTAATGCATTTGCCGCAGAGGCGGCGGCGGTGGCGACGACGAGGTCGGTCCGCTCGGTGCTCCCAGATAGGCGAGGGACGAGCAAGCGGCCCGCCGATCCCTGCTCGGCGTTCCCGGCTCGTCGTTCGCCGAGCCGTGCGCGCATTTGGTCAGACCCCTCGCCGGTAATTAACGCCGCGATACGTCGTCGGTTGGTTCGTTAAACCAGACTCTGCTCGGCTCCTGGATTTTTAATCTGTTCCCCATCGTTTCGTTCCTATACAAGACACTCTACTCACGCACCACTCGCGACTGTTTGCATCTACGGGGGAGGGGGGGGGGTCGGTAGATAATCGACGAGAAGCTCGCGAATCGCAGTCGAGAGACTGTCCGGATACTGTACATACGATCTCGCGGTTCATTTTTTTCCCCCCTTAAAAAACACGATGTGATAAATGGTCGACAAACCGAACCGAACTAGCGTAAATCCATCGGTACGAACCCTCTTTCGTAAGTCCCACGGGTTTCGTGCGCGACAGATTCTTTCGCGCGTTCTCGTTTACAAGGCCGAGCCGTGGTCACGCATATCCACGCTGTGTGTACAGTTATATCCTGGATCCAGGATGGAATCGTTCGTTCGCGAACACCTCCAGACGAACCGACGAAGAAGAAGAAGAAGAAGGAGGTAAAGGATCGAGCGACAGGGATCTTGGTAGGAGTCGTGTTGCAGCCACGCTCTCCTCTCGGTGTTTGCTTCGAGTCGCGTGTGCGCGACCGAGTACATACCCGGCTGCTGCGTTCATCCATGTGTGTATATGGTGTACATACATAGGTGCCTACTTAGTTGGGTGCGTCTGTTCATGCGTAAGACCGCTTCCAGCGGGCGCACCAACGTGCCACCGCGGACGCAAAGAAGGTGTTTGCATTGGCCTAGTGGCGAGGCGTTCTCTCGCAGCTTAAATTAATTACCTCGTCCTCCGACGTAACGGGTCTTTGCCCGACGCGCGCAAACCCGCCGGGTCGCGTTGTCGTCTCGATTGCCGCCGTACGATTCTATCGGATTTCGAGTATAGGTTCAGCAATCGTTCGCGCGGGATTAGTTTTCGCGGCGGCGGGGAATCATCCGATTGTCCTTCGTAACGGACTACACTGAATACAGTGATTCACGATGAATGCTACACGAGCAACGACGTTATTCCCATCACTGAGGGGATCCCCCTTTGGAATCAATCAAAACAGAGTAAACAGAAGCTATGCTGTGTTTTTGAGTAAATAATAAATTTAGGAGGGGCTCAGAATTGTTCTGCCTTGTCATGAATGCTTCGAAGCGAACCCAAGTACAGACTCTTTTCGATATCCGTCTCGAAGTCGGGTCCGCGCCGGGACAATAATCGTGTAGAACCAGCCAGACGATAATCGGGAGGAGTCTGTACGTTGCACTCATCGAGACATTACTGTATGTACTTCTTAGATACATAGAATGGAACAAGGGACGAAATGTGGCTGCAGTTCGACGGTACCAGCGACTAGACAGACGCGGAATTCCGAAAACGAGGAAACGTCCGCGACGGCGAATCGAGCGGGACGGCGGGCACCGTTCGAAAAACTCGAGTGGTCCGCCACCGGTGTGTAGAGAATCGAGGCTTGTCCGGCGATCAAGCCGAAAACACGCGTGATAAATTACACGGCTCCTCCTATTTGTGATCTCGAACGAGCCGAGGAGATCGTTTCAGATCTTATCGATCCGACGGCCAGACAGCGTGGCAACGTCATTATTACGAGAACCCGTGGCGATCGTTATCGATTCGTAAAAGCATTAACGATCGTTTTACGACGCTCGATAAACACGACATTCAATAAACGCGTATCGTACCGAAAGCGAACGTACGACGCTCGGTTCGCGCACTTACCTCGGTTCGGATGCGTCGCGTTTTCTTTCGGGACGAAAAACTTTATCGAAATACAGTGGAAGCTCGTTTATTGCAGCGTTCGGGGCTGTAGAGCAGGGGTCTGCAAACTACGGCCCACCGCCTCTTTTTGTACGACCCGCGAGCTAAGAATAGATTTTACAATTTCAAATTTTTATAATTTTAAAAAATAAATACGAAAACTGACGTATAGTATTTGTAATAATGATGTTATGATTGGTAATTAGCGACCTTTAATTACCTACAGGAATTTAATTGAATAAATTTGGTAAATATCACACGCTATTTCGGGCTATCCATGAAGATAGTTCATTATATGATACAAGATTACGTATAAAATGAATTTGATTGGATTCTGTTTGTCTAAAATATTCGTAATCATCAAAAACTGTTTGATTATTACTCTTGCTAACTATAATTTTACATACATATAAGAAACTGGCATCTTTTGCACCCCCCGCCAGGAACGGCCCTGCCTATCTCCGTTATTTTTAGAGATATCAGAAAAGTTTATTCACGAAAGTTATCTAGTATTAAATATATACGTATATCGCAACTACTATGACGAACAATATACCAGTTAAATACGATACCGTATGTATTCTGTTCCTTCCTTGCCAAGTGACAACGTAAAATGCGCGCACGTGCGAGAAAAATGCATATCATTGAAGGTCGTTCCTATGCTCAATAAAACAGCTGACAATAACCGAGCTCCTACTGTACATCCATCTTTTGTCTCACAATCGATACGAGCGTCGTTCCGTGAAATCTGGACAAGAATCGAGCAGGACAACACGATCGAATCCGTCCGATTTCAGGAGCGTGGTACAATTTTAGACGTCGGGAAACAACGTGGGCGAGACCGCGACAGACTTTGGCCTGCGAACCATCCGCGCGACCTTTCCTTCATCTTCTCCTTTCTTCGTCTACGATATTGTACAACCGTTTGTCTCTCCTCGTCTGTTCAAAGACCGAAACGACTCGCAGGTACTTGGACACCGGAACGCGTCGCGAAAGGGTGATGAGAAAAGAAAAAAAAAATTCGAAGCAACGTGGCAACTGAGAGGGATATACTTTCTCCCGGGAACAAGACGAGGCGCCGGGCGACAACCAATTAGGCCTAAAAACCGGACGAGCGTTCTCGTTGGATGACGCCGCCACTCTGTGACCGTCGCGTCGGCGGCGTGCCGTACCGTTCCACGACGAGCCGAACGTAAGTGTCGAGCCCTCCAAGGGAAAAAGCTCTCAAGGTTCGGCGTCCCCTTTGCGTGAACCGCGCCGCCGCGCCGCACACTGGTACAGAACGCCTATGTAGGAGTTCAGAAGCTTAATTTGGGTGTAAAAATGGAAATTTCAAAATCAAACTTGGTAAGCATGTATTCAATGTTCATATCTATTAAAAAAATATATATAAAATTAATAAGTAATGTTTTTTAATAATAATTTGTTTTAAGAGAACTTGTGATTGACAATGATAACTCCGTAAAAAAAGACATTTTTATTTTGTTTATAAAAAGATTATTATTGAAAAATATTACTTATTAATTTTGTATGTTTTTAATAAATATCAACATTAAATATATGCTTAACAAGTGTGGTTCCGGAATTCCCAGTTTTACACCCAAATTATGCTTCTGAACGCCTATTAGGACCCCCACGATCCCTCCCTGAAACAAGCGTCCCAAGACTTAGTAGATACCTTTTGGAGGAGTTAGCGTCTCTTTTAAAATCTAAGTCCTGTGGGGTGAGGTTCTGGGGATCTGCGTTTTGAATGGTTGATTGAGCTATATTAGAAAGAGATAGAAAGTCCACCGAAAGTAACCCGTCCTTTTCTAAAGTTGTGACTCCGGCTTATTATATCTGTGGTCACTGCTGGTAGGTACGGAATGCGAGGATCCTTTCCTCTCGCGAGTAAGAGTCGCTGACGAGTTTCCGTCGATGAATTTGGGACGAACTCGTGTGATTCACGTGGAAACCTCCGTTAGAACAACGTGTTACGTTTACTGCGAGCCCGTAGTCGAAAACCGGAACAACTTACATATTCGTATCGAGTGCTTCGCGATACGTTATCGCGGTCGCTTCGTATCCGTTTAGAATACACCACGTTAAACGAATGCCCGTTCAAAATCGTTTTACTTTCTCATGGGTTTTCTCTTGGTTCGTCCAATTTTTCGTAAATTCGCGTGTCTGACTAATATGATCATTTCTCGGTCATTCTTTTGTAGATTTCATACTCGTTTAATAGAAACATTGACCTATAGAGGAGAGGAAGCGTATTCTCAGGCTTCGAAAGGGTCACTTATTTTTCGTCGTATGACAAATACATGTGTAAAAGCTCTAACTCGAAAATATAACAAAGTCATCGAAATACCTGCCTGGTCCATAAAGGTAAACCCTCATCCGTCCCTTGTGTCAATTTGACACAGTTTTCCTCTAAAGAATGACGTTATTCTGTCATGTGTAAGTAAATTTAGCTGAGGCTTTGTGATTTTTCTACTTTAAAGAATTTGCAAATTTAACTATTTATCACTTCGTTGTATCAATTTTTACCACTGGGTCGACTTGACACCGAGGGACAAATTAAGTTGGGTAAATGAGGGACGGATGAGGGTTAATGTTCTTTTAGGGACGACCGTTTCTGTTTTCAACGCGTCCCTTTACGTCTTTTACACTTTCCAGGATATCGAACGCTGTCACGTTTTCCCTCGAGAAACGTTCCTTTTTCGATAGGTGAAATCTGCTGTAAAGTGAACAGCGAATAGCGGTGCCGCCATGCTTCGATAACCGCGTACCACCAGGGAGGACGTCGTGGGTTTGCCGTGTGTGCGGTTTGCGCTATGCGAAAATAAAAAAAAAGATCGAAACGAACTGCTTTCCCGTTTTTCTAGCGTCGAACGCGACCGAGTTACCTCTGTATCCATCGCAAGAAACACGTAGGTACATATGCACATATTCTCACGAGCAAACTCGGCTTCCGTTAGGGGCAAAAATGGCGTAGGGGAAGGGCCTCCTATCACTTAATGTCGGGAGTTAGTGAACTTTATACCAAATTAACAATTGGTTTAACATTTATTTCAGTAATTGAAATAAATTTGTCAAGTGATAGGAGGCCCTTCTTACCCTTACGTCACTTTTTCCCCTAGCGGAAGCCGAGTTTGCTCGTCACTGTACATATATCTGACGATCGACGGGTGTCACGAAACCACCGACAACGATGTCTACCCACTCCGTTCCGTAGCTTAGTGTTACACGCGTTTCGCACGACCTATCTCCGACGCTGTCCGCTTTGTCGCGTTAATTTCTACAGATAACCGGGCACGGAGATAACGACCCGTATCCTTTCGACGAATGGACTCGTAAACGATCGCGAGTTGCACATCACATCGACCGAACCACCGGCATTCGTCGCTCGACAAAAGTTCCGTTTCGCTGCAATCGATGACGAACGGGTGACACGCTTCCGGGCCGTTTGTTTCCTCGATAATTTCGTGAACGTTGATTTCGAGAATAACAACAATCGTCTACCTATACATACGTGTGTATAATAAATTGGGATGGTACTCACGCGTAATCAGTTCTCGAAGCCAGGCATCCTGATGTTCGAGAGCAGGGTCTGTATCTGGACTAGTCTTCCTGGTCCGTAGGAAGCAAAACAGCTACCCAACTCGATCCTCTCCAGTCGACGTTGAACTCGACGGCGTTTTTTTCGACGACCTCCGTTTCGTCTCACCGTTCGTTCACTCGCGACCACGGTAACGATCGATTTCCGTTCGCGGTCAACGCGACGAAACGCAACAAAACACGACGTGTTTTATATCCGTTAAGCGTTAGATATCCGTGTCTTGTCACCTCCGACGATCTGGTCGATGATTCTCGTTCGTCTTGGCAAGTTTCTCTGCTCGAGGTCGATCATCGATAGGGAATCAAGCCGCAACGCCACCGACACCGACACCGACACCGAGCATTCTCACGATTCTCGGCCGAATAATGAAACTCCCCCTGTCACACGTTCCCGTCACTTCACCGTATCCACCTTGTGCGAGGCTCCTTTTCGCCCAAACTACAAACGAATCCGTGGATGACGACGACAGCGTTCTCGTTTCCAGTCGTCGTTCGCCGTGTGTCACTTGAAACGACGGAGGAACGGTGAAACTGCCCGACCGGAGCGGTCGCCGGTCGATTTCGAAGCGATACACGCGATTATCGCGTACATACGACGGCAACTGGATATAGGGAAGAAATATACTACGCGAAAAGGATGAAAGCACCCCGAGTAATAGAGGAGAATGCGCGCGATTGGTTACGGGCGAACCGCGAGCGAGAGGCTACTTCTTTAGACGCGGTGCAACCGGTGACTGCAGCTTCGAAACTGCCCTGGACAGTCACCTCTGCCGCCCGGCGGTTCGGAGTAGTGGCAGTTCGTTGGAGGGGGGCGGGGAAGAGAGGGTTCGTCGATGGAGTCGCGAACGCGTACTTACGTGGACGCGTGAGGGCGAGCACGGTGGCGGCAGTGGTGGAGGCGGTGGCGAAGGCGGATGCAGAGGTAGAAGCAAAGGTTATGGCTGGAGGCGGAGACGGTGGCGACGAAGACACAACTCGCGAACGATCGTCGGAAGAGCCACAGCCGCTCTAACCGTGTATGCGCTGTGGGACCTCTGTGTGGTTGCCGCGGCAATCTACCGAGCATCGAAGACGCGAAAGAGAGAGACGACGACAAAGGTGGGGGTCGAGTTAGGAAGGGATCGGCGGGTCGATGGGCGGTCCGAGGCGGCGCGTTCAACGGCACGACGAGCCTGCTGGGCGGGGCCTCGACACCCACGGTCGCAAAGGGCGCCAAACCGCTGTGCCACATCGAGCTCCCCTGCCCCCAGACCCGGTGTCCTGCGGCGCGGCGCGGTCTTCGGAACCCGAACAACGCTTCGCTCCCCTTGGCAGCAATTTTCATAAAATATTTCTTTTATTCCACCATACTCGGAACCACTCGAATATCCCCGTACCACCGCATCGTTCGCTTCTACCCAACGTTCAGCCAGATCGACCGAGGATAACCCGCCGTTCATAGCCGGATCGTACTTCTTCGATATCTTTCGAAATCCGCGGTGACCCGCGAGATCGCCGACCAATCTGCAAAGTCATGCGATACTTTTGCCGGTTTTGCGTCGCGGTGCTTCCACGGTACAGCGGGATCCCGAACTTACGTACTATGTAATTGGTTCCAGAGTGGGCGAGGCGAGTCGGAAAAGACGTAAGTCGGGGTACAGAGGATAGACACGTATGTATGTATGTATGCAAACATATACAGGGTGATTTATAAATGCTTGTCAATACTTCAAGGGGTAAGTTTGCAGACTGATATAAGTAAGTAATGTTAGGTGAATATATGTCCTATATACTTTATCTTTCGAGTTGTGGATGATTAAAGAAAACGTTCGAAGTGCCCACCTCGTACCTCAACACACACTGCAGTAAATCCTCGGTAAGTGTTCGAAGACTCCTCGGCACTGACAAGAAGAAGACCCCAGATATAACGGTGACTTGTTAATGATATTGAGCACACTGATAAAGCTTCGAATTTAGAAGTCAATGATATTTGTTTCCGCTGCATATGGCCATTAGTTTATGAAATATTGAATGTTCAGTACCGAGGAGCCTTCGAACAATCATCAAGGATTTACTGTACTGCACGCCGTAGAATTGAGTTACGCTATCGCTCGAAAATACCAGGTATTCTTCGAATAGTCTTAATCTCATCTTTCCCCTTTTCTGTCTTCGCTACATGCTTCGAATCACAGTCCACGGGGTTTGTTCACCACCTACGTGTGTAGGGGAAGGGGGTCATGATGGAGAAGCTAAGTAGAAATGCAAATAAAATGATAATTGTAACTCTTAATTAAGTCTTTACGAATCACAATTATACCAAAGAGGATCGAAATTTCGAGGAATCGCGTTCGTCGACTTGGAGAACGGTTGAATCTTCAGTCAGCCCTCGAAATAAGTAACGAGAGCCAGAACAATGCGGTTTCGGTTATACGTGGATTTTTTTCTTAAAAAAAAATTTCAGTCACCCGCTTGCTTATTTTAAGGGGTTGATAAAAAACGAAAGCAAGAAATGTGACGTTTATCGACAAGAGAAAGACGGAATAGGACCTCTCACTCTATTAATAATATAATAATATTTATTTAAACGGGAAAATCCTTTTGAAATAAAGATAGTACGAATATCACCAAGAGGACACGCGAAGAAAGGATGAAGCAAAAATAAAATAATAAAAAAATACAGTAACAATGGTAAAATATAACAATTCTGTTGCAATATGTAACACACCGCGATGTAATACTTCAACCAATGCAAGAATTCTGTGAAAATAACATTTTCTTTTCTGCAGCTTATGTTACGAAGTTTTCGGGGAGTCATAAATCTTACGCAAATTTTCAAGCACCCAAGGAGTGTCGACGTCTCAATTACAGCGTTGTTCAAGGGCCTATTATGGTATAAAAAGTAAACATAGGATTGCGAGCTACTTACAGAACAGCTACGAGAGGGAGTACGCGAGAAAGCGAGCAAAAGACAGTTCGTGAGATCCGGAAACTGATACGAATCGACCGATTGGGCCCGAATACTATAAATTGGCCGTTTCGACCAATTTTCAAAATGGAAAAATCGGGTATTTCGGTCGGAAAGTGCGGGTGTACGTATGCGAGAAGGGGCAGATGCGAAGGAAAGGGATGAAAGGGGAAGGGGTAAGGGAAAGAGCAGAGGGTCTGGCTAGGGGTTCCCCTGGATACGAACTTCCGGTGTTACGATAACTATCGGCTCGCAGGGGTTCTTACCTGTCACGCTATGCCTGTTTTTCCGATAGGGGAGTCGGTAACTGGCGCAAAATACGCGCCTGTCCCGTTGCGTTTCAAACGTACCGAAACATTTTTCGCAGATGACGTCCGCCACCCGTTGGATTTTCGACACGTGGATAAGTACATTTCCTCGTCGCTTTTCATACAATTTCTCGCCCCCCTGCTGCAATTCATCGGTGTTCTTTCTATAGTGATCGTAATTACTATTTATTGTACGGAGAAAAATAATTTCTCCACCGATTCGACAAACATTGTATTGGTGTAGTGGCGTTGATATATTTGGTGACAGGATCGTAAGAAAAATTAGTCGACTCATTAACCAAGGAGGATCGTAAGGAAAATTAGGCAACTCGAAAACCAAGGTATATAGGACATACGTTCCATGACATTTTTTACTTATATCAGTCTGTAGACTTACCCCCTGAAGTATTGACCAGCACTTATGAATCACCCTGTATATGTACCGAACCCAGTAACGAGATCCTGAATGAAACTAGCAAAACGACGAGTAGCTATTAGGGGTGGACCTTCGATCATTGCAGACTTTCAAAGGTTTCGATTCAAAGTTCGCAAAGTTATTTGCTTGAACGAAAAAAAATATTTTCGGGCGGAGGAATTGCGAAAGCTTGACACAGCTCGAACGAAAAGTAACGTTCGCGTTCAGCGTCGATTTCTCGGGGACGAGGTCGAAGGGTGAGTGGAATTCGGAGTCGATGGAACGATCGGACCGCGCGAGGAGTGGCGGCACCGAAAGATACGGAGTCGTGAGGACGGGCCTTGAGTGCGTGGTGGGGTAAAGA
>NW_015373900.1:776312-860708 GCF_001272555.1 Dufourea novaeangliae | reverse complement strand
TGCCGCGGGACGAAAATTATCTCGGCGAACGAGCGAGCAACTGCTTCCAAGAAAAAACGAGGTTTGTGTTGGTCCGCTCCATGACACGCATTAGAGTCGGTCCGGTTTTGTTTAGTCGCCAGTTTTGTTCCACGATTTTTGTCTCGTCTCGTGCCACCACTTTTTCGTCGAGTCGCAGCACGGCGTCGTCGTTCTCCATCGGCTATGAATTGCACAAATACACGATAAAGAAAATTTTCGCACTATTTCGACACCAACTACCCCCTGTTCACCAGGCAAATGTGCACACTGACGTGCAAACTCGGCTTCCGCTAGGAAAAAAAGTACCGTAAGGGAAAGGCCTCTTACTACTTGGTATCGGGAATTACTGAAATTTATGCGAAATTAACATTCGATTCAACATTTATTTCAGTACCTGGAATAAATTTACCGAGTGATAGGAAGTCCTTACCCTACTAAGTATCCCCATATGTTCGATTTTGCCGATCGGCATAATGGGGACGCAGCTTAAGGGTACCTATCGAACGCCCCACAAAATCCGCGAAACCCTCGAGTCTGACAGCTCTTCGTTTGGATCGGTTTCCCGCAGATCCGATCGGACGAAACGGTCGGCAAAGACGGATCGAGTAGTCGAATAACCAAGACCGTAACCAGGAATCGATTATCTCGTCCCGAGGGTCTGTTAAAATATAGCTGGCGCAACTCGCCGTTAAGTAACGGTGGAGATAGGCGCGGCGCCGCCGATCAGGAAATTTGAAGGGTGCAGTTCTACGATCCACCAGAAATACGAACGTTCGATCACAGACGAGGTATAAGAATAGACTTCTCATCTTATGGGAGTTGGTGACCCACCTAAACTGTCATACCGACACCTTAACACTAGAACTACCGACGATAAACGCATATTTGCTTCGATCGGTAGATAACGTGAAAAACTTTTGAAAATTTAGAAATATAGAAATTGACAAATGTCTTCACTTTCGTATCGTAATAAAAGGTACAAAAAAGATGAGAAAATATATTGTCATAACATTTTAATCGTCGTCGTAGGAGTGTATTGACAAGTCATTTTGACTTGCTTGGTGGTTCCTAGTGTTAAAAAGCCTGTGATTTTAGCGACCTCTACGTTATCAGAACGGTGAATCTGCGGTGGGTAGTGACACTAAAATAGAAATGGGGCGACATCGCCCGAGAAAAGTGGGCTGCAAAAATACATTCGATGCAATGTCTCACTCCTATACCTTGTTTGTGGTTCCATCTTCGACGTTCGACGAACAGACCAACAGATCAACAAACCAATAGACGAACAGACGACTTCCCTGATCGACTTAGATTTCACTGGTCCCAACCGTTGTTATCCATCCGCAACATTACGATCGCGGGTCTTGCGGTAGATACCACTTTGAAAGACATCAATGTCTTCCCGCTGCTCAGAATGATTCGCGTTTCTCGAATCGGCGAAGCTGTAACCTCCGAAGCAGGCAGCGCCTTTCACTCGCGGGCAACCGCGATCGCGCGACAATAAATCAACCGACACGCATTAAGCATTAACGCATTTACATATCGACGTTCTACCGCGTGCCGTACCCGCGCGCACTAAATCACGCGCAATTTCAAAATAAAGCATCCTACGAATTATATGTAGGTATATCGTTCCGTAAGGACATGCCAGCGCCCCCTACGCGGCCCCGTCGTATGTATCTTTCGTAAGGTTTGCTTCCGCGATGTTTATAATGGAACACACTCTAAACAGGCGCAGTTTTCCGCGACAACGATCAGTGTAAACTTGCGAGCTGACGAAAAGCCTTGCAATTAAATTCGTTTGTAACAAAGAGATTGAACGGGACACACTAGATAAAGTGAAATAGAATGGCGACAGCGTAATCACGTGGTACTAACGTAGTAATGACGCAGCGTCTATGGCGGACGGAAAAAAGTGGCGTTTACTCCACCCTACAAGAAAATAATTGAATTTTTCCCCCCTCCCTCCTCAGAGTTACAAAATTTTTGCATAATACTTAATATTGCAGTATAATTTGAAACATAACCACTAGCCTCTATTAACAAAACGCATACATTTTCAACGATTTATGACTTTGAAAAGAACATAAAGTGTGTGGATACGTACAGCCTTGTTCACTGTGGCAGTCGATATATTAATATTTTTCCCACCCCCTGACTGATAACCTGGCTACGCCCATAGCGTCTAGCACTGCTAACCATTGGTCGGCGAAATAGCCCTCATGTCCCTGTCCTATTCAGTTTGACATTGCTCGGTAACACAGAAGATTCCAACTGTACTTACTCGAAACTCGCGTCCTTCCGTCGACTCGTCGGTTCCTCCGTGCGTTCTTGCATTCTTGCGTTCCGCGAAAGAATCTCGATCAGACCTGGGTGGATTCGTTCGTGAACAAATCTCCGACGGAGGTTTCTTCGCCTGTCTAATCTAATCGGTGGCTCTGCTCTTTCTCTTTCTCTTCCTGTCTCTCTCTTTCGCCCTGTCTGTCTCTGCCCCCTTTGCAGTGTTCTCCGTCCGGAGACCGTTTCGTCTTCGTCGCTCGTTGGTCGTCTTCCTGGAAACCGGGACACCGGTCGCCCGATGCGCGGTTGTTTCCACGCGTGTAGGTACACGTGTACGCACGTACACGCAGGCGTTCGTGGGTGCCTCAGGATCGACCGTAGAGCTCTCTGTAATAGCCCTGTGGGCGAACGAGTCGCGCGTCATCGAAAAAGAAGAAAGATTCGAGGCGATCGCGACGACGCGAACGGCTCGTCCCCCGGTCTCCGTACGGGGATGTAGACTTCGAGTAACGCCAGGATTCACACTGGCGGTCAAAAGCACGGTCGGACCACGATCACTATGAATTTAGACTACATTATTCTGATTGGATTACGGTCATATATACAGGTATGAAAACTCCCGTGGAAGGGGTGATCCCTTAAAATAGCCGGTCTACTTTCAAAATATTCCACGCAGGAAGGACACTACGGTGGTAATGTACGCAGTTCGGAATAACAACACATTCGCACGTCATATATAACCTATATATCCATGTGGCGCATGCGCCCTTTCTTACTTTTATAACATCTTAGCCTCTCTCTGCATTTTCTCTGAGTGCATACGACTGTGCATTAAACTAATTAACTAATAATTAATGAATTATTATTATATTAATTAATTGATAATTAATAGTCATTATTTAATCAGTATTTATTTTTGTTTAATTTAACGCGAAAGTGGCGCGAACTATCTCTATGTCCTTCCGCCAGGGAGCACAAAGTTTTAAGATGTTTTTAACTTTTATCGTCATGACTATAGGTGTATATGTATACATGACACTCGCGAGCAAAGTCGACTTCCGCTACAGGAAAAAGCGAAACTTTATAATTCTTACAGTTTCTAGTACTCAGAAATTAAATGAAAGAATAAAAATTCATTGGATTTCACAGACTCATTGATAGTTTCTTCCCTGTGGAAACCGAGTGCACCTCTATGTACATCATGATAACAGCGCCGAGTGGAAGATCCACGAAACTTTTTGCTTCACTTGTAAAGCATCACCCTCTCTACAGGAGTTTCCGGTCTGTATACACCACCGTGCGTGTAGTGATAAAAACTACTGTCTGATTTGTGAATCTGGCTTAATCCTTGCGCGACAGGTCAACGTTGTTCAGCGTCTTTTAACGTCGTTCAATAAAAGAATACGTCTCGGAACGACGATTACGCGTTTCTCCTCTCTGCACAGGCAAATTCAGATCGCGATCGTCATCTCGCAGGGCAAGAAAAAATTGCGACAATACGTAGAGTGGTTTGTCTCGTTGTTACCGCCGCCCCGAGACGAACGGTAACTCGGCGGACGGGAAAAAGAACGAGAAGGAGCAAGAATAAGAAACGGGCCGAGGAAGAAAAGAATGGCCGGGTAGAATTGTCGAGCGGAACAAGAAAATACGGCATGAAAGAGGCATGAAAGAGGCATGAAAGAGGCGAGGCGAGACGCAGACGATGGGGAGGAGAGGAGAGGAAGGCTAAACAAGGCGAGGTGAGGCGCGGCTCGTGGTGGACGGCTTAACTTACGTTCGTGGTTCGACCGTGAAATATCGCGAGCTCTGCGACGAGGCTAAGCGATGTTCTGCGCGGGATCGCGCGATCTAATTTGTTGCGCTTCGAGCTTATTTATGGCGGCGCGGACGCTCGTGCCTCCTCGCGGGCTTCCTGCCTGCACCTTCCACACGAATACGGATACGGAACTGAAGGGGGCGGCCCGTTCGACGACGAAATAGCACGCGAACCGTGAGTTTGTTTCTCGATGGTTAATTTCTGATTCGTTTGATTGGTCCGATACGTCGAATGCGCGAGCACGCGTCTAGATACTTTTTTTCCAGTTCCGACGGGTGATCTGCGCCAACCGACCGAAATACCGGGAATGCTTGCTTTCGTTCGAGTTTATCTTTTCGGAGATTGTAGGAATGATCATCGTTCATCTTCGATGTGTAGGAGACGTGCTTGTGTGCCTGCCTGTTTATGAAGCAAACAAATTGTTAGTAAGAGATGAATGAGACCGAGGTTGGAAGTATCAGGGGTAAGTTGTAACTAGGCTTATAATTTCATAAATAAGAGAGACAGCGATATGATAATAAAATGGATAATAATCTCGAATCTCTAACCTATCCGTTTAAATTAACACTAAATCTCCCTAGCTAAAACATAAACTTCTTTATTTCATGAAAACTAAAAACTGTTCCTTTCAACCCCGGTCTCCCTTACACAAAAATAGAGAAAAAGGGGGGATGGAGACGAAGCGACGGAGAGAGTTATCGGTGGAAAGTTGGGATCGCTGAGGCATTCGAGAATCGAGTGAATCGAAAAGAATTCTTTAAAGAGCCCGAGGTAACGGTGCTTCGTTCGCGATAAGGTTCACCGGTTGGCGCCACCACGATAGAGGGAACGTCGTCGGACATCCCCTAAATTCCAAACGATCCGAACACCGGTCACCTTCTCTCGCTGTCTGATGCTCGCGGTCCAACTTGCAAGATATTTTCCGAATCAGCTTGGACTCTACAGATTCTAAAGCTTTTATGATCACCATCTTCCGTTAATCGGTGAATCTCTTTTCGTCGATCGTAACTAGACTGCGAATTTCATACACTCGTGGCGTGCACGATTACGTGAAACTCACTAGGTACTTACACACCGTATCTAACATGTGCACGAATATAAATAAATTAATGAGGTTCTTACTTCAGTTAGAACTGTACGAAACATTAAATATTGAGAAGAAATTCTTCCTGGAATGTCCGTGAACCGGTCCATCAAAATCGATATTTGCATAAACATCCGCAGTCTAATCATGACCATTTACGAGAACAGACTGCGAGAGAGACGGCTGCGATACGTTCACATTTCCGAGATCCGTGTCTCTGAAATCAAAAGATTCCGTGTCACGGACACCCGATCGTTTTCGAGCGCCGCCGCGTCGCGTGCTTTACGGGGATAAATCGACGTGACCTTAAGCCTCTTTTCAGCGTAAAACTTACCCCTGTCTACACGATTTCCAGGGAAATGTGGTCAACGTTGTGGATTTTGAAAAAACACGACTAGATCGACAAATTATGCGTTTCGTACGTTCCTCCCTATGTACCCTCGCGAACAAACTCGGCTTCCGCTAGGAGAAAAAGTGACGTCAGAAAAGTCGCTTCCTAGCACTTGGTAAATTTATGTCAAGTCCCGAAATAAATGTTAATTTCCCTACGACACTTTTTCCCCTTGTGGAAGCCGAATTGCTCGTAGGTGTACATACAGGCGCGTATGAACCCCACATATGAAATCCTTTCTAATTTATTGGAAAAAGGAAGAAACAACGTCGTCAACGACGTCGATGACGACGACGGCGATGATGACCACGACGATGATGACGACGAATCTTTCAGAACCTCTGCGCGCTAGAAGGGATCTCGAGGGCGGCGCCACGTTTGCGCCTTACAAAAAGTCCTGGAGGGGAATAAAGAGAAGGAAAAAAAAGGAGCTCGCTGAGAGCGGCTAACATGGAATAGCCCTTAGCCGGTACGATAGCCACTCTTTAGGCTGATGGACTCACGACCCTCTCGATTTCTCTCTCCCTTTCCCTCCCGCCTTCTTCTTGCCGACTCGTTCGCTCTCTCGCGCACCCACACACATACATACACGCGCCCGTCCGCATATCACGCGCTCAAACGCGTAGTCTCTTTCTCTTTCTCCCTTTCCTTCTCTCCTCGTGTTCCTCTTCTGACGTCCAGTCGCTTCGAATCCGTTCCTTTTGCTCCTTTTGCTCCTTTCGCCGATCCGCGTTTCGCCGAGATCGTTCTCGTCTTCTTCTCGTATCCTTTTTCCCTGTTTCGTTGCGAATCCGCCTTTTCAAGGTTTTTCGGCTCTTGTCCGCCGCGACGGTGGAATATTCTCACGTCGAAGAAAATGCCACTGCAGGCGTAGGCACAGAAACAAGGGGACTTCGATTTCGGATATATTTTCGGGCTACTGAAAACCATTTGGAAAACTACGATCTTCTCGACCAGCCAGTCGACTTGATCGTTTTATTGGATTTTAAAGAGACGCATACAAAATATGTTCGATCCGTAAAGCGCGCACGCTTCGATAAAAGGAATACGGAATTCCGGTGATTGTCGCGTAGGAGAACACAAACGACAATCAATTTACACCATTTGGATGATTGAACGCGTACGCGTATTTGCGAAAGATGGAAATAAATAGTTGCACGGTTGTGTTCTCGAGTTTCTGTGTCTTTTCCGAAAACAACGTTCCGACACGCGTACGTATTATGTATGTATGTATATATATTTATATATTATACTATTCTTTGGGGTCCTTGATTCGCAGCTACACTTATGTACACACATATTTGCACCTGTTGCGCGTACATGTATATAACATGCACTCGCGCGTGTATTATGCGAGTGCGGCTGTACGTAGATAGGACAAGGATAGGTTTGAAAAGTTGTTCCGTGTATTTACAAAGTGTGCGCGAAACAAAGCGCCGAACAACGACGAAAGTGTGTGTTTCGCGTTGAAATCAGTGGTGAAAGCAACGACGAACGACGACAATATGGTGCAAGAGAGAGGAAAAGGAAAAGGAGATTGAGATGGTGATGGAGAAGGAGAAAGAGAAGAAGAAGAAGAAGAAAGAGGCAGAACGTGGCGAAGTAACTTTCGAAATACGCAATTCCCGCCTCCTTCCTCAGAGGGCGAACAGCTCCGGTGACACTGTAAAAGGTCAGTCGGTAAAGAAGAGTGCGGCCGGTGAAAAGACTTGCGCGTATGTACCAGATGAGTTCATAGCGCGACACAGCCGTGGCGTTTCCCTTCGAAATCGATCGCGCGAAAGCGATCGAAATGTAATGCGGATAATCTCGAACAGCTCGAAATTACGATTGTTCGCATCTATGAATAAATAGAAGCAACGGAATCACATACGAACGAGAGGACAGACACGTTGATGGTTTTCCTCGATTGATAGGAAAACCGAGCAGGATATCCCGACGGTCGGTAAAACAGAGCCGACGCGGCGGCTCGTGGCACTCGCGTCGCCTTGGTCGGTAAAATTCCTCATCCAATAGTCTCGTCGGAAGCACGATCCTTCCGTCGTTTCCTGTTCTTGATTCTCGGCATCGAAATCCCCTCCTTCTCCTTCTTAAGTTCTTTCGACGTGGACAGCCGTCGTGGAAGTTATGACAGAGATCAGGTCGCCGCTGGATTGACTAACGATTGGCTCTAACGGTGGCACGCTGAAAAACAATTGATCGTTAACTAATTCGCGTCGAGCAATTATTTACGTAACCAGTGCTCCGCACGTGGGAATGGCATTTTTTTTTTTTTTAAATAAATTTTATATTTCTTTTTCGATACCGATGTGTATGCTTTCTTTAAATAATCTCGAAGTGCTACCGTATACAAATTTTTCATTGGTATGGAATAATTATAAGAATTCATCGGAAACGAATTCGTGACGCGACTATATAGGCTGTTTCTCGAGAGAACGCGAGGGCACTTACGTGAGGGTGGTCTGACGATTCAATACGGCGGCAGTGGGTAATGCGAGGGGCGAGTGCGCGTGTCCTAATTGCACCGTCGTCGGTGTACCTACAGGTGGACGTCTCTCCTCGGTTTCTTCGTTCCCTCTTTCGCTCCCGCTTCCGTTTCCGTTTTCTCTCCCAGTCCCTATTCCTGTCGCTGTCCCGTCAACGATTCTGCCCACGGCCACGCCCCCGCCCCCGTTACCGCTGCTACCGCTCCCGTACACGTTCAACTGCAGCGAGTCCACTGAAACGTTAAAGAAAAACACGATCGGTTAATTGCGGATCATAGACACGGGAACATAGACTGCGCATCTCCCTGAAACGAGCGTCCCAAGTTTAGAAAGAGGTAGATAGCTTTCGGAGGATTTGGCATCACTTTTTAAATCTAAGTAGTGAGGGGGAGGGTCAGGTTCTGGGAGTCTGGATTTTAAGTGGTTCACTGAGCTATATTAGAAAGAGATAGTAAATCCTCCGAAAGTAATCTGTCTCTTTCCAAAGTTGGGACGCCGTTCCAGCCTGACGCGCAGTCTACATTTCCATGTCCATAATTGCGACCTTTTTCACCCGTTTTCTCTCATTCTCCGTTTACACCTCCCCTCTGGTAATTTTCCCGTTCGTCTTTCAGCGTCGATTCAACGATTCCGATGCTCGTCTCGAACTCTTATCTATATCCGGCATCTAATGCGCGCACACGAATCATCAACTTTTATTTACTTTCGCTGCTCTTCGCTTTGGACTTTGTTCTCGATTCGCGAGTTTAATTTCGCGTTGGCCAAGGACGACGTTCTACGAGATTCGAGACGCCGATACGATTTGCGCGATCGCGTTCACGGTTGCGTTTTACGTTACCCGAAAAACGCGACGAACGATGCCGTCCTGCATTATGTCCAGGGTAGTGATGGGCGATACAGTATCGATGTATCAAAATATCTATCGGATATGTATCGATACAATTGAAATGTATCGTCTATCACTAGTCCAGGGAGAACGGAAAAGGACGATCGGGAGGTACACAAGAGAAATTGGAATGCGTGCGTTTTTTAAGAAACGCGAAAAAATTGCGAAACGATAGACATTAAATTCATTCTGTAGCCTGTAGGTACACTAAAGCTCCGTCTACACTATGTAGCAAAATAGTGTTATATAACTTCGCTATATAACGTGTTATGGTATACAGTGTAGACGCAGCTTAAGTTATCTGTCGATCGAAGAACTCAGCGTGGCGCAGAGAATAAAAAAATATAGATACAAGGGAAAAGAAAGAGCTGATTGAGAAACTTGCTCACCGAAGACTCACCGAGCAAGCTAGACTTAATCTCGGTCTTGTGCATGCCGCTGGGCCCAGCCAGATTTCCGCTGATTCCAGAGTGACTCTTCGGTTTCCTCTTCCTCGTTTGTATACCTTCTTTCTTCATGCTAAGTGGCCTGTTTACCTGTTTCGTATAAAACATTCGAAAACTGGTAAGGTTTCGATGGGGGTGTGAGTATGTGTGTATGGGCGGGAGGGGTGGGGGTGGTGTGGCAAGCTTAATTGGATTGGTGAAACGCGATAAAAATCATCGATTCGGTGTACGTATCGATGTTCGCGATCGCAAAGAGCATCATCGATAACACGTCAATCGACAAATTGCTCCGATGTATTACCGAGAAATGGAGAAACGTGGTGCGCCCAAAAGTTCTCCCTGCGTTTTTTCCTCCTGACCGTGATGTCCGTCAATGTCAATTCCAATGATTTCGTAACGATTAAACTCCCAAAATAATGTTCTCCTTAGCTCGTTTCCCATAGTACATGACGGCTTAAAGACGCCCTAGACCTAAAATAGGCGTCTTTAAGGCGTCATGCGCTATCTGGAAAACGGAATGGGTACTCATCGAGATACTTGAAGATCGAAGCAAGAAATTGTGTAATGAGATTCGTCACGAAGATCTCTGGTCGTTCCGCATAATCGTATAAAGATCCCACTCGGCGTAGTTTGACGAATCACACGGGCCGTTCGCGACGCGTGCGTGCGTGTGTCGCGAGCCTCGATCCCGGTTACGAGCAGCACAAATACCGGAGGTAGGTACGTTGTTTGTTCACCGCGGCGAGAGCTGGTTTTCCGGCGAGCCGTGTGTGCGCTCGACTATTCGGAACGAGAGCGGCAGGGAGGCACGGACGGAAGAAAGAATCACCGACGAAAGGTTCGAGCTGTGGCACACGGTAACATCACGTTACAGTAAATTTTTTATGAGTGCTCGAAGGTTCCTCGGCACTGACAAGCAGATGTCGAATGACTATTGATTTATAAAATATTTAATATTCAGTGCCGAGGAACCGTCGAACACTCATCGAGTATTTACTGTGACCACGAACGAGAATTTCGTCGAAAGAACAGCCTTGTCTCGACGGGGAATGATAGACGGAATCTTTGGATGATTGAGAATCACAAGGATGATTCGGTTTCACACCGGTTACTCTTTCTATGCGCGTCTCATCCGGGTCGACAGTTGTACAAACACGTGGCCATATACGGCGCGATGTGATCGCGACGATGCGTTCGAGGGAATAATCGGTAAAGAAATCGTGGCCCTGCTATTCAGAGTTGACTGTTCGCGGGTTAACCGGAAGCTGTATTGCATGCATGGGCGTAGCCAGGTTATCAGTCAGAGGGGGGGCAAAAATATTAACACATCGATTGCCACAGTGAAAAAGGCTGTACGTAGCCAGACACACTTGTTTTTAAAGTCATAAATCATTGAAAATTTTAAAATTAAATTCCCCCCCCCCCCCTGGCTACGCCCTTGATTGTATGCTGTGTATGTTTAACGTGGAAACTGCCGCGGGATTCGCAGCAATTTTTGTATCGGAATATTCTACAAGGAACTTACGTTGTGCAGCTTGTAGTAGAGTCCACAGGCGTTGCAGACTGGCTCACCGTTGTTGTTTCGCCGCCAGAGGGTCGTGTTGCTGGTCCTGCAGTTCGCGCATTGCACCCCCGTCCTTCGAACGCCCGTCTGAAAAGAATCAATGATTTCGTCAACGTTCTCCGTGGTCAATTAGAGATCTCCATTACACGTGTACATGTGTAATTAATGTAACTGCGTTTCAATCAGTTCATACCCGTGTATTTTATTATTCGTGTACCCGTGTAGTAAAAACTATACAGACTGAAAAACGGGTATATAAATTACACGCGTATTTTCAATAAACGATACCACGATCTCTAAACATCACTGCCTCGAGATCCACGGTCCGTAGAATGTTCCTACAGTTCGCGCAATCGCAACCACGAAAATTGAAGCGGCCTAAGCGACGAAACTAGAGTAAACAATCGGTGTAATTCCCGCGTAGCGTGTATTTGCTCGGGCGTAGATAACGCTGCTCGCGTCGTTCCAATTTTCGCACGCGACGAACAGCACGGATAGCCAGAGAATTCAGAGTATGTAGCTGGCTTTATGAGAGAACAAAGAAAGAAGGAAGAAAAAGAGAACAATATATAGTATCTTGAGAATCTTGCAAACGGTCCATCGACTTCTATATATACAGGGTGTCTCACCAAACTCTGCCACCCTTAATTATTCTCTTATTTGTTACGGTACAACGGTAAAAATCGTTTGGGTGAAAGTTTTTTCGGGGGGAAATTCGAAGTTATATCTCCTGAGATTTCTCTAATGGTAACGTTTTTTTTTTAAATGGAATGCTCTATGTTTTTGTTTGCCATTACAAAAAGAGGACATCAAAATGTACCCAACGATGAAACAGTCCTATAAGAAATAACCAAACGAATTACCGGGGTGACAGGTTGTTTCGGTTTGCCGCATCTCATGATCGGCCTGTTGACTCCGTGCATTTTCGTGTAGATACAGTTATTGCAGTAATAATGATCGGTCTCGTCTCGTCTCCATCCAGGAGTCGGTGTACCGCAACTGGAGCACTCCTTCGTCTCGGTGGGGACCATGGATCCATCGAAGTTCTCGTCCGAGTCGGGAATGGACAAATTCGGCCACGGGGAACCAGCGGTTCCAGCCGACACGCTGTAACCACCGCCGGAATACAATTGCATGTTAGCCCCGTCGTTTACGGAGATCGCCGTCACGTTTGGGTAGCCTGGAATGCTCTCGAACGTGGGCGGGGGTGGTGTTCCGGCTGTGGTCCAGTATTCCCCGGATGTGGTGGACTTTGGGTACGAGTACGAGCTGGTTCCTCCTCCCCCACCGCCGCCATTGCCACCGCCACCGCCGTACAGCGTCACCTGGGAACCCGGAGATGGTGGTTGCTCGTAATGGAGTGGTACGGCGCGCGACACTCCTATCGACGAGGCCAGAGTCGGGTCGCCTTTGATGTAGGTGTTACCCGGTGACTCCACCTGTCGATATCGGGTCGATTAGCGAAATCAATCAACGAAACGAAGCATAGCAAAAGGAGATACTTACCCCAGCAACACGGGAGCCCAACTGAGCGGCCGCCTGATACGCTAGAATCACTTGGTCCCCAGATTTCGCGTAGGTGTAAGTTGGTGCTTGTTGAAATGTTTCCCCAGCGGATATATACTGCGTGGCGTACTGTACCGCTTGCGACGGAGGAATTGCTACTGTTTCTAGAGTGGTGTAGGTGCTCGATCCTTTGATATTCACGGCTGCAGCAGCTGCAGCGGCCACGGCTTCCGCGTATCCAGGGACCAAATGATGCTGTTGCTGTTGACCACTCGACGCACCGTGGATACCGTCTATCGGTGGTGAATAAGGCGGTGCTGGTGATCCCAGTTGGACGCTCGTATTACCACTCGCGGACACGGACGTCGACGAAGACGTCGCCACATTTGATGTTCCCGTTTCGTAGTCTTCGCTGCTTGGCACCAGAACCGGCGAACCGTGATGGTAGATTCTACTGGTTGTTCCGTTTCCACCGCCGCCAGATTGGCCAGTTTCGCGGGGACTGTACCTCTGCTGACCACCAGTGCTTGGATGCACCTGGATCCTTCTGTCTTGCATCTGACTCGCGATCGCGAGACTCTCACGGCGCAACTGTTGACCGTCCGTCGCGTAAACGTACATACTTTCCACGTCCGTTCGTTCCGGTCCGTCACCGGTCTCGTACCTTTGGGTAAGTTCCCTTTGTTTTAACGGATCATATTGCAGACCTAGGTCTAGGTCAGAGATGGGCAAACTCATTATCTAGATCATAGGTTCCCAAAGTGGGCGCTGAAGAGATCTAGGGGCGCGTTCTAGTTATTTTGATGTCTTTATTTTCAGTCTAACTATTTAAGATCCAAAGATTAAACACGCAACTAGACTTGGAAATTTTTATAACAGAGATTGTTTAACCGAAGGGGACGCTGAACAAAAAAGAAAACTCTGTAAGGGGGGACGGTGTGTCGATAAATTGTGAGAAGCTACGATCTAGATAAAAAGTTTCTGAAGTATTTCACATGTTTTTAGGAACCACCCTGTATACTTACCTGGTTGATTCCTTGACCGACAACGTGGCAGAATCTACCGTCTCTGGAACCTCGACCTTCACTTCCTGCCCGTTACTGGTCACGTACACAACGCGTTGCTGTTCACCAGGACGATGTTGATGCTGTTGCTGTACATCCGTGGTAGCACGTGAGATTTGCACGAAGTGTTGCGAGGCTTGATGGTTCCCCTGGTCACGTTGATTTTCCTCTTGATAGTGGCGCGGTTGCGATTGACAATGCTGCTGATCGACGGATTGTTGTTGAAGATGACGATGGTGCGGCTGAATTTGCAGATCGTCCGGCATCGAGTTCGCGTCAGGTGAGTTGGATCCAGTCTCGGGCTCCGTTTCGTGGACGTTTTCGGTTATATGACCGGCTGTGGTGATCGTGCGTACGTGCCTTCTGGCGGTGATCACCGTTCGAGAATTTTCCACCGGTTGATGTTCCTCGATCGATGTCCTGGTTCCACTCGCACTTCCAGTCGTCCGATCCGAGTCTTCCTCGACCCGAGTGTCCTCCCACTCGCGTTTGATCTCACGCTTTACCAGGCTTTCGTTCATCTCGCCCTGAAACAAGTCCACGATACGAAATGCACGCGTTCCGAACGGTTCGAGGAATCTGTTGATACCGATCGACGGCTACACTGAGACTAAAGGCGTACATTTCCCACAGTTCTAGATCGACAGTTGCCAAAAACTGTGATTTTCAACATTTTTAATCGTTCGTATCACATAACGTTACCGATTTTCATGAAATTTCGTATACAACTAACACAAATCGTCGAAATGTATTTACGAAATTTTCACTCCAGTCTCAAAGAAAAAAAGTTGTAAAAAGCGACCGTTATTTTCTTTGCAATTCCGTCCGATTGAAACTTTTTCAAATTTTCTTTTACACATCATTTAGTAAATTAATGTTTCTAACTTCACAGAAGAACTCAAGTCACTTGGACCAATTAAAAAAAAAGTGTTCTGTACCCACTGCATATCGGAGGTAGTAGGATGGCTGGTGGCAGGGTGGCACGCGACTGCTTTGTAGCGCGGGCACGGTGAACCGGACTGCACGAAAACCGAAACGACTGGGCACACGGCACAACGAACGCTACGAACGATGAACAAGGAGAATCATCCCCGGTTTAGAAAGGAGGGGCGAAGAGAGAACGACGAACGGCGCACCTCGTCCGTCTTGGGTGAAAAAGAACGAAAGAATGTTTGCTCTGACTCGCGCGTCACACTTCCCATCGACAATGTCAAGTTTCGACTTCCGGACGCACGCGACGAACGGCTCGGCTCTTCCTTTGCCTGTTCTCGGATCGTAAGTGTTGCCAAACCAGCGTCGTCCCGTTCCGATTCCGGTCGATCCCGCGGACCGATCGCGACGCTTTCTCCTTTTGTCGCGAAACACGAAGCGAACGATACCGGAAATCGGTCGGAAGCCGAGCGAAACGGATGCCACGAATGGTAGAAGATGGCTAAAGGTTGAACACTGAAGGTTGAAAATTGTAGAAGACTGAAGGTTGAAGACTAAAGTTTTAAGACTAATGGTTGCAGATTGAAAGTTGAAGACTAATGGTTGAAGAATAATGACTGAAGGTTGAAGGCTAAAGACTAAAAGCAAAAGCGCGGCTGTTGTATCTCGTACCTGATTGAACGATGCCGCGATCGGTCCGAGAAGTAACAAGTAACCGACCGTGGTGGCGTTTCCGTCGCGTTATCGTCGCGCCTTTCCTCCGTTCCCTGGAACGATCTTAATAGTAATCCTCGCCAGAGGGACGCTCGTTTTTTTTTATGTACATCGACCAAGCAAACAAAACAGGGTCTTCGCCGACGGGACTCCGTGTCGCGCGTCTCTTCCTTTTCCTCTGGCGACGGGAAACTGGCGAAAGGTAGGGAGAAAGACGAGTCGAGAATCCCTGGCGATCGAGTGAAAAAAGCGTCGACGGAGGGGAGGTCCGTTTGTTTGTTCGTCGATAACGACCGGCCGTTCGCTAGCTACGAGGAAGATAACGCGACGCATGAAGCTCGCGAGAAGGACGAGGGGAAGGAGAGACCCAGAGGTGTCCACGTTCACGTCCTCCCTCCCGTTCCCCCTCGTCACGTACGGGCAGCGTTAGCCATCGTTGCCGACGCCATTTTGCGCCGGCCACCGTGTGTCACCGGTAGGGTGCCACGGTGAATCGTTTGCACTGCAAACGGTTATCTCGCCACGCCGTCGAAAAATTACCTCACGACTTTCCCTCTCCCTTCTCACACCCCCTCTCTCTTTCTCACTCACTCGCTCTCAACGTCGGATTAAGGGGGGGGGTCTAGGGGAGGCTGTTGCCCCGAGCTCCGCGTTCCAGGGTGACCCCGTACCGAACCCTCCATTTCGTTACAATTAAATGTAATTTAATTTTATTCAAATTAAATTTCAGTTTGTGAAGATTCATGTATTTTCTTGTGCTGTATTACACCCCCTTCTCCGATGTTCAACCAAGTGGGTCCCCGAAAAATTTGATAGCGATGGGTCACAAAAAATCTTAAACCGAGCCTGCTAACTGTATCTGTAACGCTCGTTTCGAATCGAACCGAATGGTTGCTTGCAAAGGATGGGTCAACAAATCACTTTGACCTGGCTAACTAAGTCGGGTCTCCTACATTTTGGACTCGTCGAACGGATCAGTCATCGTTCGCAGGATAATGACTACGCTCGTTACGTCATCACCGCCTGCTCTGATTCAGCTTCGCAAACGAAACGTCATCTGTAGGGTGACCGTCAAAGGCGGGCTCCGAAACTGGGCTCGATCCGGCGAAATTTACGCGTACGGTGTGTACGTGACGCGCTGGAGATCGTTTCGAGATTCCCCGATAGAAACAAAATACATACTCCTCGAAATGATCGTGGATGATAACGGGTTGCCAGATCCAAGAATTGTTTCGAAAACAGTAAACGACGATGGAATGTTTTGTCTGGGGCGGGGGAGGGGGGGGGGATCATTCTCGATTCTCGTACTCTAATAACAAACTCGACTTCCACTACGGAAAAAATTTCTCTCAAATTAACATTCGTTTCAACATTTCTTTCGCTATTTGAAATAAATATATCAAACTGTAGGAGGCCCTTAACCCTAAATTGCTTTTCCCTTAAGTCATCGGAGTACCCTCACGAACAAACTCCAAGATTAATATTCGGTTTAACATTTATTTCAGGACTTGAAATTTTACCAAGTCACTTTTTCCTGTAGCGGAAGCCGAATTTGCTCGCGAGGGTACATTCCCGTAGGTCGTGTACCGCGATCCATCGAGGCCTCGAAATATCGAAATATCGTCGAGCGTGCTTTGTCCCGAGTGAAATGGAACACGGCAAATCGAACGGCTTCATCTACAACGGTTATCTAGGTTGAAATCGAAAAATTTAATTGTTTATCGACGAACGAAGGAAATACAGATTGCTTCGCGCTGCGTCGTTGATAACGAACGATAACGAGTCGATAGAGTCACGCTATCCACTCGCAACCGTTCGGACAGTGGACGAACGAAGCGACAAGGGAGGGGGGTGAAGGGGGAGGACTCGTTGAGAACGGACCTTAGATTCGCTGTTTTAAATGGTGGATCGTCACGATTTTACGAACGGAGAACGAAATAAGCCAGAGCATGGTGAAGATGCCAGGCGTGGCGAATCCGAGAGGGTCAAAGAACGAAAAGATCGTGATCGCGGACGTAGGGTCGATCCATCAAAAAGAAACGATCACTGTTTCGAGTTTTGCCTGATCGTGCAACACAGAGAAAACGTAGAGTTTACGATAAGAAGGAAACGGAGGACGTTTCGCGGCGAATTGTCGGGGCATAATCGGCAAATCGTCGCGCGTCCACCGATGAGGTCTCGACCGAGCTGGCTGCGAGAGGCACGCCGTTGTCAAAATAAACGGCACTATCGCGATTTATCTCGTTTCCCATGATAATAAGAGATAAAACTGCATCCTTACATTAGCTAGTATATCAGCTAAAATGATAATTTCAGTCGTCGGGTCCGCCAGGAACGCGTAGGGCCGTTCCTCTTGTTTCGCGGTCGAGTTTCACTCGGCGAGGGAAAGCCAGCCGTTCGGATCGGTTCGTTCGTCGATTCGACTGGTCCTCGTGGTATATACCCTAACCGTTTCCGATAATTCATGCAGATCGCTCTCTCGTCGTTCTCATAAAAAGACGCGCAGTAAAGAAATGTGGTTCTGTGTCGTATCCAGCCAAGCCCTGTCTTCCGTTGACTTGGCTCCGCTTGGTTCGCCCTCCCGATCTGTAAACCGCGTCAACGCTCGACGCGCAACGCCTGTTGGATTACCAAACATCCAGTTCCGTTGGTACAACCGTACCCAATCGAGGAAAAGATCCAGAACGAATTGGACGATGCATCGGTGCACGATGACAACGTAGGTTCGTCGCGACGCAGCCAAAGATACCGATCTATGTACCGATCATGGGAGGAGGCCCGTCGACGAGCTCGAGCCTATCAAGTAACTGAGTATTTGCGTTCCTCGGACGGGACTGCGCACCACTTCACCGGATAAGAAAAACATTTTTGGAGGAATCGTCGCAACTCGGAATTGCGACAAACGTGTACCGAGCCAAAGGGTTGCGTCACGACCGAATGGGAATCGCGGAACGCTGCGAGGTCATTTTCTTTATCAGTCGAGTAGGAAATCCTTATCGGGCGAGAGTGAAAATCCCTGGCGACGACACGATGTCGGTGCCTGTGTGCGCGTTTGTGTGCGTGTACGCGCGCTCGTGTCTGTGGTTTGTGGCGTCTCTACGAAGTGCTATCGTTGTGCCGCATCAAGGAGAAAACGAAACTTTTTTTTTATTTCGGTTCGACGGTAGTTAGGTGTGCTCGCGACCCCACTGCCTCCCCGTAATCTACCGTCACGGACTCGCAAGGTTTGCTCGAGACTCCGCGGAGAGGGTCGAGGGGATGACTCGAACGCGTGCACGTTAAGCTGCGTCTACACTATGTAATACAACATGTTATATAGCAAAGTTATAAAACTTGTTACAAAAACAGAAAGAAAAATGTTATACAACGTGATGCTGCGTAACAATTTTCTGTTATATGTTATCCATCTAGTGTGACGCGATTATTAACCCCTTGAAGTGAATTTAATAAACATTATTAGTTTTCTTTGGGTCGACGTGAAATACTATTTCGCTGGTATTAACATTTATGGTTTAGAATAAATGTAACATTTGACATAAGAATGGAATTCCTTTTGTGTCTGGGAAAATATTAACGATAATGTAATTCTTATGGCAAGGTTATACAACAGTTTGTTGTACAACACTGTTTTGCTGTGTAATGTAGACGCAACTTTACGTGACCGTTCTTCCCCGAAGCTCCTTCTGTCGCGCGTAATTTTCCGTCTCGCGAGTGTCTTCTGGACGTCCAAGAAAATTCATTCGATGACACTTGTCGCGTCTTCGCGACTACTCTATTCGATATTTCCTCCCTCCCCCCCCCTACCCCCACCCTTGGATGAGAAACGTAACGCGACGATGCTGTTCACGATCCACGATTCGACCTGAACCGTGCTCGTCTGATAACGCGATTCACGACCAACTCTCTCGCAATCTCGAACTTTACAACGCAATTACTTTAATTTACAACGGGCGCGCAAGTTCGTCTCGTTTGGATGTGTCTCGCGCCGACGTGTGCGAAACCAAACAAGACCGAAAACGTTTATTCGCGTATGTCTGCCTAGAAAGAGGCGAAGACTACGGAAATTATATATGGAGGGCTTGGAAGTTAATCGGTGTGAGTCACAAAGTAAGTTGACAGAGATTATTGTTTAGAAAATGGACTGTCAAAAGTAATATATGCTATTGATAAATAAATAATTATTCGTGTGTATTGGATACATCGATATGGAACTGGTTGCGTATAAGATAAACCATGAAAGTGTATTTATACGGCATAAAGTCGTTTTTAATGAAATAGTGACTTTACATTGATTGACTTCTGAATCCAACATATGTACCTCCACGAGCAAACTCGATCTTTTCGCTAGGAGAAAAAGTAGCGTAAGATAAAGGACCTCTTACCACTTGGTTTTGGAGTTACTGAAGTTTATGCCAAATTAACATTCGGTTTAATATTTATTTCAGTACTTGAAATAAATTTATCAAGTGGTAGGAGTACCCTAGCGTTAGTTTGCTCGCGAGGGTACTAGGACAAATCACGAAGGTGTCTCGATGTTACGCGACACGTTCGATACCACCAAGCCACGGCAGACCAAAGTGATTGACGTTACAGGCCGATGAACGGATCAAGGGTTCGCGATACATCTAACGAGGAAAGACGACTAGACGGATCGCGGAGTCGAATAATTAACCCGAACCCCGCGACAAACGGTATTATCGTCGGTGCCCGATATTGTTCCATTATCTTACGGCGTCTATGTGCTTAACGATTAATAAAATATCTCCGCTCCAGGGGTATCTCGCCTCGATATCGAATAGTTTCGTGCCAGACGCAACGTCGTGACCATCGGATTTACTTCTCGTGGATAGACAGCGGGGAACAGGAAAACTTCGATCGGAAAATACTCGGACAGCTCGGTGAATTGGGTGCCGCCCATAGGAGAAAGAATAAGACCAAACTGTTCCGACAACGTGGAGACACGATCGAAGAGGTAAACCGAGCGTGATCGAGTCGATTCGAAGGAGAAAACCGACCGCGGACCAGCCACCACCGACAGTTCACAAGTGTTGTCGGCCCGAATCGAACGTAAAACACAAGTGTTTCCGTTTGGATCGTGCGCGTGCTACCGGGCGAACGAGTTACGTCTTTCCAAATACCGCTCTATCCGCTCTGCTTCGTCTTTCCTCGCCACCGTCTCACCTGTCCCCTCCCCCGCAGCCTCGCACGTCGCCTCGCCTTACCTGAATCTATCTCGTTTCTTCTTGTGTAGTCGCGCCACGCATCGTCTCGAATTGCCTAGCCATGATCCACGATTACCGCGGGTGTCTCGCGGACCACCACAATTTCTCGTTTCACTTCTTTATCTCAACTTGCATTTTTCTATCGTACGTTTCGAGATTGTTCTTCTCTCAAGCTACGTTCATCCACGTCCGAGATTTAGCCCGTACCATCGAGCTTGCATGGAAATATTCCCTCGAATCGAATCCGAATGGAAGATCGATCGAACGTACGTTTTTGTCTTTTTTTCTCTCTCCCTCCCTTTCTTTTTCTCTTCTCGTCCACTCCATTAGTTTCGTTATCGTTCGTCAGATTTTCCCAAACAGCCGACTGCGTATACAGAGCGCAGAGAGCGTAGATACCGCACGGCAAAGCTGGGCGAACACACGATCGGTGCAGAGGGGTGAGAGCAACAGGTTGACGGGATGAAAAAGTGTTCGAATTCGTAGACGGGTATAAAGCAGAAGGAAAGCAGAGAAAAGCGAAAAATCGAGACTCACCGTGATTGAAGACCGAAGAAAAGGATTCTCTCCGTAGAGAACGAGGTTCCCCGTAGATATCGAAGAGCGGACTCTCTGATCTGTATCGCGTCGGCGGTCGACGGTCGACTCGCGAGGCCGACGCGAGTCACGTTACGATTCGAGAGCGAAGATGGCAAGGCGCGATGCGGCTTGACACAGGTGCGCTGCCAAGGTGCGTCGACGATTCGGGAGACGGTTGCCGCCACCGCCTTTCCGACTGCCGCCTAGTAGCGTCGCGCCGAAGCTTCGATTCGACCGGAGTGAAGACCCGCGCGTCAAATATTGACCGATTACGATTAAAAGTAGACGAGCACAACGTGCGGCATCGCGCGCGTCGATTCATCGATTTCTTTCTCCTGTATTTTCGCCGGCCGCCATCTTGGTACCGCGCGCAATACCCAACGCGGCGATCCACACCCCTCCCCCTCCCCAATAGGGTAGCTACCCTCTCCTTACCGTCGACTCACTCTCCCAGCCACTCGTTCCCGTTTAGACTTTCGCCGAACCTCGTTGCTATCCCTTCCCTTCCCTTTCGATCCCCCTCTCCTTATTCTCATTTTAATTTTACTTTATTCTTTATCCTTCATCCTCTATCCTTTATCCCCTATTCTTTATTCTCTATCATTTATCCTCTATCCTTTTCCAGTCCCTTTGGTCGTTCCCCTGTTTCCTCATCTCTCCCCTGTTCCACCTCAGCCCCATGCTTATCTCTCCTTCGCTCGTATTCCCTTCCACCGTTCGGTCCGAGAAGGAGAACGGGTCTCCTCGGGATTTATTGCTCGTTCCTTAGAGGCTATTTTCCGGAGCGAAAGAACCGTCGTGGCAAGGGATCGGTTTACTTTTCGCCGAGACGAACGATATATATATAGATATATATATATATATATATATATATATATATATATATATATACATATATATATATATACATATATATATATACATGTATGTACACTGTATATGGAGCGCGCGCGTCGTGTTATCGTTGAAAACAGCGGGAGAAGAACCGAGCTCGGTTAGAGAGGACAGGGTGTCGTCATACTTACAGAGCACACAAGCGGGATTCCACCGATAAGACGGTCAGGTGAGACACGGTCGTAAGATGTTGAACCGACAGGAGCAGACTGCAACGAGACCCCAGTGGTCCGACCACATTTTACGACCTCCCATTTTTTCGTTTTTCGATTTTTTCGACTTTCTTCGACGCGATTCGCGACAGCCGGCATATCTGAAATACGGGAAATCGTGTCGACACGGAACACACTGGTTGCCCACCGTTCAGGCTACGCCAATGTGATTCGTTGCTCGCTCACACACACGTTCCACTCTCTCTCTCTCGTTCCAACCTTTAACCGAGATTAACCGAGATATCGCGTTATCGCCGAAAATACACAGGGATGAAGTTTTCCTGCCCGTACACCGACTTCTCCTCACCAGCTGGTCGTATTCGTTGGTTCGTTTCACCGTTCTAGGGACTTAGGGCACCCTCCCCCCCCCTGGATATACGTGTGTGTATACTCATAATAATAGAATCGCGTTCGTTCGTTTTACGATCGAACCGTCAACTATCGAAAACACATAGTCGCATCATCCGATCAATCAGCAAACGCATGATCATTATCTTACTCCGAACACCTGTCTGTCTTTCTCCTGTTTCAAGTTAAATATCCCTTTTTATTTCAAAATAACCGATTCGGTACAGTACACTCTGAACATGCAAAGTTCTGATTTCGCGCGCCACCTTCACGCGTCGAGTACATTCTTTTTTTTCTGATCGTTATTTAAACTCCAACGACGGACACCGTTTCACACGTGTCGGCGAATTACGCAGCGGTCCTATATAACTTCCGTGTGTTCTACAGTTTCCAAATACCGACAAACGATTTTTTTTTTCTGCCCGTCCGTCGTCCAAGTTCCTGATCGCGCCGTACAACGCACCGAATGAATTCACAGTGATAGTAAAACTGACTTAATATAGACTTAATTACGTTAACGTTAACGTTTACGTTGTATATTTAGCTTATTACCATCTATTTACAAAAGGACAACAAGCGTGTACTGTTTCCATTGCATCCGTCGATCGTTAACGTGGCTCCACGACGACGAGTGTCACGGACAACCAGAGCAAACCGAAGGTTTTTACGCATGCAAGTCTTTATCCGGTTCACGCACTAACAACCGCTCGATAAAACTATTTACAACGAGCCTCTCGAAATGGAATGCGTATTCGCGACTGTTTCACCGTCAAGACTCGAGTATAGTCCTGAATCTGACATCGCGTCGATGAAATCGTTTCATCGTTTCTTCTTCCAATGCCATTCGATTCTTCGAGCGCGCTTCGAAACAATTGCAAACGGTACACGCGTGGATAGAAACGTTCCGAAAGGGACTTCATACCCAGTTGTTCTCTACCTCGATAAACGGCCCGATCCCCGATCACCTCTTCTCCACGGAGTGGTTAGTTCTCGCGACCTACGGTACGCTCGAATAATTTTTAATCGATTTTTCAACCTTTTTCCATCGAGTCTCGGTGATACATCGCGAAAACGAAGGTTGGAAGACGGAAAGAAAACTAGAGACACCGAACAAGAAGGAGTAAAACGCAAAATAAAATATAAAGATGAAAATAATAGACGATGTGTATGCCTTACTGTTATTTACAAAATCGACCAAGGAACAGTGGTACCGTACTCGCAGAGTACGTCGAGTACCTGTGTGTTCGACGACATAATGTTACGTGAATACCACCGCGCGTTCTGTCGCGTCATCGTCGACTGTTAAGCGTCTATCGTCAATTGTCAACAGTCAATTTTCAAATGTCAACCGTATAAATTTACCGTCTACCATTTACATACCGTCAACCATCTACCGCGTTTTTCTTTGGTTGCTGAGATCGAACGAGACTGATCGCTCTTAATATATGACTGCAACTTTCAACCCGATTTCGAGTATGATGTCGCAATCGAAAGCTGTTCTCCGGATCCATCCGTGTGGAATTTATGCGAGGCAGGAATACGAGAGCGTTTTGCTCGTCCTCGTTACCCTCGAAGCCTTACCGAACAAAGGGAATCGAAAGCGGGTTCAGTCTAACGTGGACAGTTTGCCCGAACGATTTCTGGTCTGTGCAGTTCCAAAATTCGTCCCGTTCACGCTAAAAAGACGATCACTTCTCGAGAGTCCTCGCGAAAGGTGTGCGCCAAGATATCGTCAAGATATCACGGCGAGCCTTTAGGAAGATATCGAAACTACCGTGGGTCTCTCCAAGTGACCGTTATCGATCATCATTTTCGTGGCCGCTGTGCCAGGCGAGGAATTTTCGAGGGTAACGATATGAGGAGCAGAGAGCTGATGATGATCCGGCGAATGACTCGCCGAGATCATTACCGGCGATCGGTTCGCGCATGGCGGCGACGGGCACTCGACTTTCGGTGAATGCGTCTCCAGAAGCTGCTGATGTTGGTGCTGTTGATGCTGTTGCTGCTGATGCTGTTGCTGCGAAGCGATTAAGTCGTAGTACGTTCCAGGTGTCGACGACTGATAGGACACTATACGACCCGAGGGTTGAAAACTACCGTACAGCACACCGTTGGATGACACTTGAGGTACTCCGGCGTGGCCCATCCGCAAATCAGCATACGTATCTGTGAAACGTACGATTGGAATATCATTATCGAGGTTAAATTATACACTATATGTACCCTCGCGTGCAAACTTGGCTTATGCTAGGGAAAAAGTGGCGTAGAAGAAAAATCTTGGTATAAATTTCAGTAACTCCCAAAACTAATAATTGGCAATAAATTATGCGCTTGTCAGATTCCACAGCCCCCGCCCTTCCCAGTATAGGGGATAAGTCCTGGACAATAATCGTGTAGAACAAACCAGACGATAATCAAAAGGAATCTGTACACATGCTGAATCTAGTCGGAGAGTTAACTGAAAGTCGCCCATTCGTCGAGTATGCATACCTGGCTCTATTTTCAAGCTGTTGTTGTTGTTATTGTTGTTATTGTTACTGGTGCTGTTGTTGTTGTTGTTGTTCGCGCAAGAAGCAACGTTTCCCGCGATCGGCGTGTCCGCGGACTTCATGCTGCCCTTCGGCTTCCTCTTTCGCGTCTGAATGCTGTCCTTCTTCATCGTATGCGGCCTGTTCACGCCGTGCAACTTATAATAAAGGCCACAGGCGTTGCACACTGGCTCGCCCATCGCGTTGCGTCGCCACAGAGAGGTCATCGTTGTCTGACAGTTGCTGCATGAGGTGCCTACGCGTCTCGAGGCGGACTGCGAATACACGAAACCTTCTTGAAACACGTCTCTGCGCTTTCTTTTCGGCTATGAGATTAACAATGAATGTATGTGTATGAGAGAAACAGAGGGGAGAGGGGAGAGAAAGAGTGACAGAGAGAAAAAGTGAATAAGAACAAAGGGATGGGGGGAAGGAGGTTAGAAAAGAAATACAGACTCCTTTCGATTATCGTCCCGACAGTAATCGTATAGGGTGAAATGTTTTAGACCCTCGAAAATTCGTTTTTTGCCCGAAGCTCGAGCCTCGGAAACAAAAGCGGAGGGGCAACAAAGTGTGCGTTTGACAGGTTCCATTAACCCCACTCCCCAGTGGTGGGGATAACGCCTGGACAATAATCGTGTAGAACAAGTCGGACGATAATCGAAAGGAGTCTGTATGTACATGTGTAAGAACAAGAGATCGAGTGAGAGAAACAGCCGAGATATAGGAAGCAAGACAGCAACAGCTTGACAAGAAGAGGCAGGGAAAAGAACTTATGTGTCTTACACGTCTAATTCAACCACCGAATAATAAACATGGACGCCAGCTCGCGCGTATCAAACGATTGATTGATCGCGCGAATTAGCGTAACCAGCACACTCCGCACGAAAGTTCACGGGCAGCCTGTAGCAATTCCAGATAGCACATGACGCCTAATGACGTCTTGAAGACGGCTTAAAGGCGTCTTAGACCTAAAACAGCCGTAAAATGGGCGTATTTAAGGCGTCATGTACTATCTGGGATGTGTGTCCATTGTTATCATCAGACTGCGGATTTTTATGCAAAATCACATTTTATAAAATAATTTCTAAAAACACGAACAAATGTAGGAATTTATTTCTTCTATTAAATATCTTATTGGGTGAAGAATCAAATAGAAATATTCGTTGGTTCCGATGAAAGTTTTGTCTTTTACTGTATTTGGGAGTGCTCTATATAGGCTATTCAAATGCATAAAATTCGCAGTCTAGTTATCATCGACGAGAATCTCGAACGCGACAAAAATCGAACGAAGTCTGCGTCGCGCGTTTTTATTTCCAGGCTGCGCATGATTCCGAACAGGAGATCGTAATCGTACCATGGGTATAGTGGCACCTTGGAGCTACGACAAACCACGTTCGATCGGAAGTTGCCGTTACGGGACGGATCGACGGCGAGAAAACGCGCGTCCGTTGGTCGTCGTTTCAGTTTTTGGTCGGGAGATAAATGCAACGAGAAACGATAACAAAAGATGGAAGAAAAGAATGGACGGCGCAATGAAAAACAATACCGGGTGAAGAATTCTCGACGATAGAGGTGAAGAATAATGGGAACATCGACGGGTACAACTGTTTGGGGAATCGAAAATGGCCTCGAGAAGAAGAGGATAGATAGGAAAAAATTGTCATGGGTGTATTGTATGAAGAGATATAGAGAGATGCGAGTGAGAGATGCGAGAGCGAGAGAAAAAAAAAAGAGAGAGAGAGAGAGAGAATGAGCAGTGTTGGGGGGAAAACACCTACCAAACGGCGGCTCGATTTCTCCTCGAAGGCGCGACGGGCGCCACTATACCCACAGAAGCCTTTGTAGAAATCGCCCTGGTCCGCCACTGAAACAGAGACAGGATGCCAAACGTTAGGGGTGCTTCGTTTTTTTTTTTTTTGTTTTTTTTCCGCTCGCGCGCATGCTTGGTAGTATGTATTCGTTTTTTTTCGGACGACTACGAGATTCGCGGGTAATATACGCTCGAACGGCGTACGACTCGCGAATCGCGGATCACGTACAGACTTCTATATACAGGGTGTCCCAAGATAGCTTCGATTCCTGGAAATGTGGGATTCCTGGGACGATTAGAAACAACATTTTCGCTAAAGAAAAACTTGTTCCAAATCGCCTCACGAGTGTCCCATTTCAACAGTTTTGTTACACCCTGCATAGAAGTCTGTAGGATCACGCCGATTTTCAGCCCTTCGGGCCGGATCAAACAAATACGACCGGTTACCATTGCATTGTCGGGCGAATGCGTATAGCACATTGCACATATTATTACATGTTGCACACATCTCTATGCTTATTTGAACACATTTGCACGGATGGCGAAACCATTTGGGGGGTGAGGGGGGGGGAGGGGCGACGGGCGACGGGCGAATTTCCACACAGGCTCCTGTCTGTCTGTTCCACGCGTATCCCATCCACGGTTCGATTCTTCTCCTCCTCCGTACGTGTTCTGCGGCTGGGCTTTTCTTACGGCGAGGAGAAAGAACCACGCACCGTGGGAGGACCAGTGGTGCCAACCGAAAAAAACGGTGGGCACACACGTCGCAAAAAAAAAAAAAAGCGAGGTATGTACACTTTTCTTTTTTCTTTCCGTGTGCTCTCGGTCTAGCCGACGATTACTCGCTTCTCTCTATTCTTACCATTCGACGTGGCTGCTTGACCAATGGCCGGTTCATTCCGTTCATCTTGTGGTAGAGGCCGCACGCATTGCAGAGGTAATGGCCGGTACCGTCCCGTCGCCACAGTGGGGTGGATATTGCGCCGCAATTCACGCATTCGCGGCCTTCCGTAAAGTATTCCGCCTCGATGTTGTGCACTGCGCGGGGTTTCGGTATTATGTATGTTCAAACAAGGACTGTGGTACCAGTGTTTCGACGCGGGAATATCATTTGAACGGATAGGAAAGAGAATTGATATCCGTCGAATTCGGAGACGCGAGACCCGCGGATAAATTGGGCAACGTTCGGTGACGAGCAAACGGAACCGAAGGGAAAGCGAATAACGCCTTGGGTGAAACTGTTAATTAACGTTGGACAAATATTACCGTCGACGGACTTAAATGGGACACAGGGAAAAGTCGTTTAACCTATTAACAGGGTATGACGAAATATTTCGTCATACCAGCAAGACAACTCCAATGGGGATGACGATTTTTTTCGTCATGGAAATTTTTAATGGTGCGCATTACGTTTTACCTCGTTCTTAACCATTAAAACCCAGCGTGGTCATATGGGAAAATACATATAAAATATATATCGGCCATATGGGCCCAATGTGAAACGAATGGAACAAAAGGTAATGCCACGATTAACAGGTTTATATGTTTCACGTTCGGTAGTTTTCCAATGCTACCAAGTCTCAGGATCAAACGATGCTCGTTCGTTGGTTCCTAACGATCCCGTTTTCCAAATGTCTATCCTGCAAAGATTTCTTACTTTCTCGACGTCTCGACTTGGACAATGATCGTGTCGACAACATCGACGACGAAACGAACGTGGATTCAATGGAAAACGCGGTTATACCCGAGAGAGGAAGGATACAGGAAACGTGGCGAACGCAACAGAGGATGTAGGGTGTAGAGGGACACGGTGTTATCGGAATTTCCGGAGTTCGACGATAACACAACAGCCTGCACGACGTACACGCGAGCTTTGACCACTTTTCATGGCGTACTCTATCGTCGAAACAGTAAATCTTTATTATTTTTTATCGGCTGAGACACGACTCTAAGGGGTGAAACCACCCCTCGAAGTTTCGACCCGAAAGTACTATCTCGAAAACCAAAGGAGATGCATGAAAATTTCTAATGGACGAGGTTTACGGCTTTTTATGTAGAATAATGTGGTGCTAACAAATTGTCCAAAATATAATTTGTATATAACAAAAAAATTTCGGATCGAAACTTCGAGGGGTGGATTCACCCCTTAAAGTCGCGTCTCAACCGATAAAAAAAAATACGTATCCCTTATTTTTGACTGTTTAACAGACATACGAAGTTTCATCAAAATCGGAGGGTGACACTTTTGTGACTTCCCTTGGAAAAATAAAACATTTTGTTACATATTTACACTCGATGAGTTGACCAAATATGTGAGCAGTAAGTCACGCAAAATGTTTCCTGACTGTAGAAAACACTCTCGAGAAATAATTGTAAAAAAAATTTTTTTTTGTTTGTTTCTTTCGGGGGCAAGTTGAACGAGAAAACGATCGCACGCGAAACAGACTGCGAAAGAGAGGACGAAGAAGGTCGGCGTACCCGTGTTCGCGGATCTGGCAGAAACGGGACTGGGAAGCAATCGGATATCACGTGCCAGAAGTAAGCAACGCAGTCGTCGACGGTTTTGCAAACGTTGCCCGTCGGACGGTGCAAGAGAAACAAGTCTAATTGAAGAAGAGAGCGGCAGAGAGATGAAAACGGAGAAGGGGACCGCGAGTGGAAAGCGAGAAGGTGTTACGATCGTCGGTCGAGGATGGTTCGAGTCACGCCTCTCGGATTCAGATCGCCATTCTTGACCCATCCACGAAACGGCGAAATGCCGACGCAACATTCCCTTGTTCCATCGTCGTGGTCATTGTTTCTTCGTTAGGAAAACAATCGAGAGTTTCGAAGACATCCGAGCAACGACAGGGAGACGTTAGCTCCGGGATCTATCGATCGAAAATGCAAACGCAACCGAGTATGGCCAAAAAAAAAAAAAAAAGAAAAAACGCTCGATCCCTTGTAATCCAATATTCAACGACGAGCGAGACCTACGAAGAATATGACGAAGCAACGAAGGAATGAGAATAGGCGAGTCGAATTACCACGCTGGAGGCAAGAGGAGCGAACCGAGTCGAAGAGAGACGAAGGGGTCAGATACGAGAGTCGGGACAGTGAGAGAGAGAGAGAGAGAGAGAGGACGAGTGAATGTGTACGGAATGGGGGGAGGTGAAGGGTCGAGTTATGAGGAATGTCGGTACGCTGGCGGGCGTCGAAGGAGAGAAAGGAAGGTACGATGAGGGAGGATAGACACGAATGATAAGAGAAGGCGTCGAGTTAGGGGGAGAGGACGGAAATGGAAAGGTCAAAGGAGAAAAGAATCGTGCGAAAGTAGAGCAACGATAGACTTGTGTATGGAAAGGTATGCATCAAACAGGAATAATACTCGAAGAATAAAACCACAAAACGAATGAACTGCTGACCACCAGAAAATAAAGATTCCCATTCTCGAAATGTGTCAGACACACAGTTGACTACGGCGCCAATGTCTTGAAACAGAACATTACGAACGGATCCAGGCGATGGTTGAAAGTTTCGGAGGACACGAAAAAAGGACTGGAACGAAAGAGGGGACACGTTGCGACGCGGCCCACTCTCGGGGGGTGGTCTGGCAGCGGTGGATACAGCTAAAATCAAAGCCACGCACGCGTTAAAAGGCAATCTGGCGTCGCGTCGGTCGAAGTCTGTGACACGACGGCGATGCCAGAGACGAGCGTAGCAACCTCTCGAGGATCGCGGTATGTTAAAAGCCGCATTCCCTGTTGCCCTTGGGCCTCTCTAGGTTCTCGGGGATGAAGCGGCGGGATATGGAAACCGCAGAACACTCGGTGCTCTCCAAAAAGAGCCACCCCACTTCAAAGCTTTTCACTTTCTTTTCCGTATCCTCCGAATGACGCACGTCAACGGGCGCGACGATACGCGACCGTATATATATACAACATACTCCTGCGACCCATCGTGCCGAGTAACCCGATACCCCTGACTTGACCAGCAGCGATTCAATTTGATTAATTAGATTCGATTTTATTAGATTCGATTCGATCTGCTTCCAATCTTCCGAGCACGATTATCCGACGATTCGTCCTGTCACCACCGAGATACGAGGCGAGATTATCTGAAATTCGCGGTTCCGTAGTCAGCTACGAAGCGGTTCGAACGCAAAGGCATTATTATCTCACCGCGTGTATCGCGCGTAGACAAAACTAGATTAGACGCGCGCATTGTCTAGGTCAGGGCCGGCTTATATCAAAGCCCGATTCGATACCGAGCGATCGGATAATTCGCGGGCGAACGAACACTGCCGCGGTTCACGAACGAGCAAATAAACCTCTCCATCGATACTACACTCGTATACATACAGTAATGTCTCGATGAGTGCGACACGTACCCCAGGGTCCGTTTCGTAGCATTCATGGCGAAGCGGAAAGGTTTTCAGCCCCACGTAACTTTCTTTTGCACCCAAAACCAAACCTTTTCTTGGCTTCTGTTTACACTATTTCGATTGATTTCAGAGGGTGATCCCCCCAGTGGTGAGAATAACGCCGTTGCTCATGTCGCATTCATCGAGGGAATCACTGTAGATGCGTTCCAAGCTCCATGGATACACGTTTTCGGTTGTTCCGAGGAATTTCGTGCGAGCTACGGGTTGGAAGGCGGGGGGAGGGTAACTTGCTCGAATCCTTTTCTCGTTATTTACGATCCGTTGCAACACGAGCGCCCACGGTGTACGCGTCTTCGTCCGGGATCGCGTTTCTTCGAATCGTTTACGATTTATCGCGTCCTCGAGAGAGGGAGACCGAGGGGTTCCTCCGTAAGTCGAGACGTATCGTTCTGTCCGAGCCGGTCGAACAGAGACGAAGCTTACAGGATCGAAAGGAACGGAGCGAAAACGACGAGACACTTCGAACGGACGCACACACGACCGCCCGCCTTTTTGGCTACGGTTGGTGTGCTTGAAGAAAAAAAAAAAAAAGAGAAAAAAAATAAAGAATATGAAATCGTATCGATACTCACTGGCACTGAGGCTCGCCGTAGCTGTGAGCTGATGCTGACTCGGTGCCGTGGTCGGATTAACAGCTTGCCTTCTGGGGGTCGTCGCGTATTGCGTCGCCAACGAGTCGTTCGACGGCGATGGGTAACTCCAAGACGATGGGTCGACCGATGCTCCGACTCCTGCGCTGCTCTGTTGCGTTGGATAGGATGGGCTGTATCCACGAAAACTCGGTCTACCGCAGAATGGTTGCGAGAAACCTGGTAATGTCTGATGAGTCACCGTACCGGACGACTTGCTGCTGCTACTACCACCGCCGCCTCCGCCGGTGTAATCCTCCGACATGCCGGAAATGCCCGTGGACAACCCTGTCGTTTCGAATGCTATCGGTTATTTCGACCGATTCTTCCCAGAGACCGAACCGAACCAACGTTCGATAGAGTACGGATAAGTTTCAACAGTTTCAGCGCCCACCGATGAACGGTAACGCCTACTTTTTATAGACTCTACACGAAACTCTACACTTTTCGAGAAAATTTCTCCAATGACCCACTCGAACGGTTAATTCAAGGCCAGTGCAAACTTTCTTACCTTGCGCGTTCCAAAGCTGCTGAGGCGAGCTGGTCAGTTCCGTAGGGCTGCCGGCCATGTAAGGAAGTGTGTAAGTGCCTCCGGTTCCTGCGGCACTGCCAGCCATCATTGTACCCACACCGCTCATACGATACAACGGACTGAAAAAAAAAAAAACGTAACCATTTTATGCACGAATCCATGAAACCACCCATGATTTCGCGAACGCAAGAACACGGTAGCAAACGCGACTATACGTCGACCTGACTTTACACCAAGGGCGGCAAACTGTTTTTGTAAAGGGCCAAATAGTAAATATTTTAGCCACTAAGAGTGTTTAATTTGTCATTTTAAAAAATTTATTCTCCGCTCGCGGGCCGTAGTTTTCCGACGACTCGTCCACAACCATCGATACACCGCGATTCGATACGCTCGAAAAAGCCCAGGTTTCGACCACGCTGGTTAGGCTAGGTCTAGGTAATATTCCGCACCGGAAACGAAAACCGTTCTCCGATTCATCGGCCCGTAAATGCGGGCGCGTGCCAAAACAGGACGTTTTTCGATGTCCCCTTCCGACCAGCAACTACCGCGAACACAACTACTCCATTACCATTACCCGCCTCCATTACCACTACCGTTACCATTAGCACAGACGACCACTATACCTGAGATCGGTGGTGCAAACCCGTACGAACGCTCGTCCGTCCGACCGCCAGACCTAACCCGACGAATCCTCGAAGCAACGCAATCTGGAGACGGCAGCGCTTTGTAATGTAAAAAAATCGAAACGTGACCGAACTACCGTCGGATATTATATTCAGATCGACGATGTTCGTTACGCAAGGCCAATAGTCAGCGCGGGTCCCTCACAGTGTTCCGATTCCGACGATACATAATCTTCGGTCTGCCGGAACTGAACCGACCCGACGCGCCGCGAACCGTCCTCACTCGATCGTGATCCCCCGCCATGAATATCGCTCGGCGTGCCACGCACGCGACCATGGATTGCTCGATCGTAGCCGTGCTTGCTATTATCACAACGGGCACACGTTATAAAATCACGAGCACGACTCTCGAAGGAAAACGATCGGTTGCGCGCGTCCTTGACGCTTCTCGCGGCACGGCGAACACGTACGGACCGATCCGGTACGTGATCGTTCAACGGTTTACGAATTTTCCGGGAACGGCTTCGAACCGATGCAGCGCGAGAAACGACATTTACCGTAACCGAAACATCGATAACAAAACCGCGCGCAACATTCGACCTTCGCGAGTCGCGCTCGACGTTCGCGGCCAACTGCAAAGCAAAAATATTCGAGGGACACGAGAGAACGCGTCGCCGCGGCCGTTCCATGCGGAATGGTAACAACAGGGAACGCACTCCACTCGGTTTCTCTGATAAGCCACGCTCGATTTGGGATCACCGTTCGAGTAAAAAAAAGCGTACACGGTCGGTGGTTATCTTCTTCGATAGTTTGGAGTTTAGAGAGCTGCGATTCACGACCCTATGGTCGACGAACCCCTCTCTACCCAGGTGCGCAGACCGCCGCTTTCCTCGCGGGCCATTAACGTTACCGAACACGAAACGGTACAAGGAAACGTGGCACGCGCTTAAACGCCTGCGATGCTCGGTAGGTATCTACGCGTAACACCCGGCGTCTGGAGACATGGCAATGGCACACGCGAGGGTTTGTCACAACTCGAGCGTACTCATGCGAGAACCGCTTCTTCACTCGTTCTCGAAGTGTAAAAAACTTTTACGAATGGTGGAAATTGAACGATCTATCGATCGAGATTAGTGATGGGCGATACATGTCAATTGTATCGATATATATCGGTGGACAAAATATCGATACGGCAAAAGTATCGGAAGCGGAGTATCGATTATTGATACTGTCAACTTTAACTCATTATCCGTAACCTGTACTTAAAAAAAAACTTGAATAAATTGCTACTAAATGGTGTAGATTGTTGATTGCAGTAGTGTGGCGTCAATTGTTATTTGCCATTATTGCCACCTCAACTTGAAAAAATGTAGTATATTCACTCAAATGAATGAGAATAGTTTTGTGCAGTTGTTTCGAAATTCTGATATGTACAGTATGGTTCAAGTATTGGTACAACGATACGTCGTCATATTAAGAATCGATAGAAAATATCGATATTCCGATTCAAAAATATCCATATTCCTATTCAAAAATATCGATATTTCGATTCAAAAGTATCGATATTCCGATTCAAAAATATCGTTATTTCAATTCAAAGGAAACGATATTCCAAATTAAAAGTATCGATATTTCGATATATCAATACTGTATCCCCCATCACTAGTCACGATTATTTAGATCACCGGAGACGCGATCGCTCCGTTTCAATTCCTATCGGGGAGTATCGTTAGATCGTTATCCGGTGAGCTAACGTGGTTAACAATATGCTGAGCAAATGCTCGAAATCGCTTCGTTGATTGATATACGCATCGGAGATCCGTTTGCGGTTTATAATGTAGGAACCCTCCCGAGCAAACTTTGCTTTCTCTAGGAGCAGAAATAATGTAAAAGGAAAATGTCCTACCACTTGGTCTTGGAGTTATTAAAATTTATGTCACTTTTTCCCCTAGCGGAAGCAGAGTTTGCTCGTCGATGTACATACGTAGGTATGCGCGCGAGACGGTACGCAACGGCACACGCTCTCGTACTCGCGTCATAGAACTTGAACTGAATGACCAAAGGGTTTCGTGTTTCTTCCGAGAATCTTTCCGAGACATTCTCACTCGTAATCTCAATCCAGCCTGCTACTACTGCTACGCCGTTGCGACACCGCGCTTCTACTCTTCCCTTAGCCCCGCTTCTTAGTTCTCCGATGATGAGGACCGGAAACCATCAACCAAACACCCTCGAAGCGAGTAAATAGACAAAAGAAAGGGAAAGATATTGAGAAGAAAAAAAAAAGAAGAAAAGAAGAAGAAGAAGCTGAAGAGTAGGTTGTTGCGCGAAGAATGCAGATTTTGCGAAATCCAATCCAGAATGTCGGTGGTAGCGAGGTTATAGCCCCCGCTACCGGACCGCTATCTGAATCCCAACGAAGTCGATAAGCCGCTTCTCACGATACACGAAGAAACGGCTCGAGATTCGAGGATGCAACGCCACTGGCGATGAGTGCGTGTCGACTACAGATTCATCGAGGTTCGACCTCAAAGTAACCTAACCTGTTCGACCGTTTCATCGATTTTTATTCGATCCCATTAATTTCTTTTCTACTCCTTTTGATTTACATCTTTCTCTCTTTCTCACGTGAAAGTGAAAACGAAATTCTGGGCCACGTAGCGCGCACCATGCGTCATTTTACCTTGAAACTGCAAAGCGCACCTCTACAACCTACAGACACTTGGTCCCGTTTATTTACGAGCTCCGCTACTGTCGCGAATGTTATCGGTTTTCCATTTACGTTCTTTTCGTTCGTATAATTATTCGTCGGCGGCAAGGATGAAACGTTGCTCGCGCGTTCGAGATAATAAAAAAAACAAACGTGCTGTCCATCAAACGATTAAAACAAGAGTAGTCGTCGAGAATCAACGATGATTCAACGGCCAATAATATTAACACGTTCATTGTCCTGTGCATCACACTTGATGTGCAGTCAACGAGCATTCTATTGCACTGGCGAACATTATACGTTCTTGTTAAAAATATACGAAACCTACGGATGAAAATGAGAGAACGTACGTTCTATATTTCGTACACTTCTTAAATATCGATACCGAAGTGCGAGTTGAAAGTTTGAGTCCCTCTCGGGGAAGTAATGATTTCAACTCCGTTATCTTTTCGAAGCTTCTTAGGTTAGTGTCACCTTCTTCCGACCGAACACTGTTAAGGTAGGGTAACGCGTATAGAAAACACTCACTGCATGCTGTCGCTTCCGATAGTCCAATCAGGAGCATCGATTTGTAATTCGTTCCAGTTTGCCGGTCGTGCTTTCTGTCTCTCGGTCTCGACAACTTGTTTTCGAAGATCGCGAACACGAATAAAAAAACAAATGAAAACTGATGATCGAAATAAAAAAAAAAAAGGAAAGAACAAGACGATCGGGTCAGATCGGGTCGGCTCGGGTCGCGTCGCGTCCGACAACGGTCACTGCGAGAACAGACGCGAACTGGGCGGAATATAATCCGACAGTGTGCACGAAATGGCCGAGCAAACATCGTCGTAGGACCTCGAACGTGGGTAAGGATTTCCCCTACCGCGAATCCCGACCCCCTTCCGTTCTTTCTTTTCTTAGTCCGTCTCCCTCCCCTCACGGGACAGTCACGACACATTGCTCCCACCTTCCTTCGACTTTCTTCTACACATTATGTCTGTAGGTATGTATCATATTTATGCGTTGCGTAAATCTCCGCCAGTGTGATTCCATATACATAAATCGACCGCAGGGGTTAACACGTGTTCGCCACGATGATGCTTCGAATTGTAATTCCAATATCGCGATTACGATTTTACGTATGTTCCACTGGCTTCCGCTGGGAAAAAACGTAACCCTCTACCACTTGGTAAATTTATTTGAAATCCTGAAATAAATGCTAAAATGAATGTTAATTTTGCATAAATTTCAGAATCTTTCGAAACCAAGTGGTGGGAGTGCCTTTCCGTACGCCACTTTTTCCCCTAGCGGAAGTCGAGTTTGCACGTCAGTGCATACATACCCACATCATCTTTTCATAACGCATTCGAAGCGTAGCGTCTACATGAATTCGCGGAACAGCTTCGCGTATCTTGCTTCGCATTTTTTTAAAAGAACTATCATTTCATTTAAAAAAATGAAGGTAAAGCTTCTTCATATCTCCACGAACAACGTAGATATTCTAGTGCCAATTCTTACTGGAACCACCCTGTATAAGAAATGTTCGTAAATCTACTGTTAAAAAGCAATTCTAAATCGGACAGACTTCAAACGGACAAGAGCACGATGACTATTTGGGACAACAAGAAAAGGGCACTGCTTCACGTTGCGTCGCGTCGCATTGGAAACCGTTTCAAGCTGACTCTGTGACGTCACGCGATACCAAATGCTTTCTCGGAACAGGACGGGTACGTCTCTACCGGACTGTAAACCCTCGGATGATTCACGACAAAGTTCGCGTTAAAGAGCAGCGATTACGGTTTACGCTCTCTCCGGTTTCGTTCTCGACAAACAAAACGTGAAACGATTATGCTTCCCCCTCCCCTCCACTCGCCCCTCGAATGGATCGGAAATCATCGGAAATGCGTTCGAACGGAAAAATACGGAGCGACAAAAGCGAAAACTGTACGTTCGCGTCTAAAGAATATATAAACAGCCGCAGGGGAAAGTTAACCCCTTGCCTTATAACATCGAGTCAGACACGTGATGACGATTTCAATCTGCATTTAATAAACATGTATACCATTCATTTTCTTTTAGTCGAAGTGAAATTCTGTATAAGTGGTATTAATATTTATGATTTAGAGTAAATAATACACTTGCCCTAAGAATAAAATTCCTTTTGTATCTAGGAAATTATTAACGATAAAGTAATGCTTAAAAGTACAGCCGTCAAAAAAATCGTAATGCAAGGGGTTAACCGAGTAAATGCAAGAATAATTTCAAGATATTACGCATAGAATATGTATTACGCGGCGATGGCGGCGTCGATGTCGATGAAAGACTCTGCTTTGCGTCATCGAATCGTCTCACCGAAGCTAATCTCCTCGAGATACGCCCCACGAAAAAAAAAAAAAAAAAAGAAAAAGAAAAACCGAAAGTGGATCGTCCTCTGCACCCGAACTTTGAATATCTAAATTCGAAGGTCGTGGCCCGTGCACGCGCGCACCGCATGAGGAAATCTAGGACTGCCGAGCGATCGCAACACGTGGCATCGATCGATCAGTTTCATTCTGCGAACCGAAGAAGAAGAAGAAAAAGAAACTGTAATGTCGGTGTTCGTATCAAAACCGATTCCCGTCGTAGGCATCCACTGTTACTCGGAATGATTTCATTGGCGATCTAACAGAAAAACCACGCAACGAACGTAAACGAAGATCGTCGTCGATTCGATAACGCCACCGTTCGACCAAAGTTAGCAGGATGGCACCGCGCGATCGAGGAAAACGTCTCTATCGGTCAATAAACTCTTATCGCGGTCTTGCGCTAACGATACTGCTCGAACGCGAATCGATTCTCGACCACCGATCGAAACGAAAATGTTTAGTTTTCTTTCTTTTTTCTTTCTAAGCCGCCGCGAACAACAGCAACGTCGACGGTACGATAAGGAACTCGCGCGCGTTCAAGGAATCTCAATTGCACCACGATGCGTAACAAACGCTATAAATAAAGAAAAAAAAAACCAAAAGAAAACGTTAAAGAAACACCAGAGGGGACAGAGGAACCGAGAATCCAAAGGGCGCGCGACTCGTGCCTGGGACGTATCGGTAAACAGAAAAAGATGTTCATTTTGCAGAAAACTGTTAGCATAGGGCCAAGGAGGCGTCACACTGTTTTCCATCGTCGGTTTAGTTTTATTTTCGGTTTTCTGTCGCCTACGTATACAACCCTGGGGGGAAAACAAAGCATCCTCTTAAGCCGGCGCGTAAATATTTTTGCGAATGGCGAACCGTTCTCGCGACGGGTCTCGATTGCCTGCGCGTGGTGTGTGCTTCGGTGTGGAAGTTTCGTCGGTGGTTAGTCGGCCGGCCTCGTCGAACGTCGCGTCTTAATACGGTCTAAGTACAGGTACAGGTATATAGATATAGGTATAAAACTATTGTATACCTTACGTGCACGCGCATACAATTTCCCTCGATAACGAGCAAAACCGCGAAGCACTGGATCTCGGAAACATTCGCTTCGACGATACAATTCGATCTGATGGAACACTAGATCCATCGTACATATATAACCCGTTGTACAAAAGGACTGTGCCCATTTATATGCATATAAACAAATTAACAAAAAATTAAAAGTAAACACTAACCTGGGTAGTGGGCCGGTGGGCGAATGGGGTGTCGGCGGTCCCTGCTCGTGTTCCTGATGATGATGGTGAGGCGTCCCGGCCGTGTGGTGAGCGTAAATCGACTCCATGTAAAGCTGATCGGATACTCGATCGGCATCCTGGGCTAAACCGTGATTGGCCTGCACGGAGGAAGGCGGTTGCATGGCTGTCAAATGAGCGTAAGATTGGCTGCCTTGAGAGTTCGATCTATATATTCTATATGCACAATCCAATTGTCCTTGATGATGGGGCGACGAGAGTCCTTGATGATGCGGCGACGAGAGTCCTTGATCGTCGTGCGGACTACCACTGGAACTTGGCGAGCTAACCGTACGCAAAGTCGGCGATCCTCCTCCTCCTCCGCCGCCTCCACCGTTACCATCTCCTCCACTACTGCCGCTGCCACCGTTCCCGCTACTTCCGCCGCCACCGCCGGCAACCCCACCTCCTGCACCACCTCCTCGTATCTGATGCTGAAGATACGCGTCGTCCGGTAAAACTTCCTCCAAGTGATGCTGATGGTGTTGGTCTTGGTGTTGGTGTTGATGATGATGGGGAGGAGGCGAATGGTGATGGTGATTATGATGATGATCGGTTGCTCCGATTTCGTTGGCGGTATTGCTGGAGTTCGATGTGTTCAGATTCGGGAACAATACACCGAGATTAAAATCACCCCTAGCCCCTCTCATGGCCGCCGTGATTCCGCTGACCCTTTCCGCTAAACCGTCCTCGTGATCTATTTCTTGGTGTTGTTCCGGCACTGTTTGCGATTGCGACTGGGACTCTTGCTCCTCTAAACGACGATGACTGGCGGCAGAGAGCGCGGTATGCTGAGACGTGTCTGTCTGCTGCTGCAAATGATGGTGCTGCTGATGGTGGTGACGTTGATGGTGATGGTTGTGGTGATGGTGGGGGTGGTGGTGATCGGTCGCGGTCGGCGAGAGCGTTTCCGTACCGTAACGATTCATCGTCGAGCGTGGCGCGTGACTGCCGAGTCGATTTCCCTCCGACAACGCGGAGCCTTCGTTGCCTCGCCGGTTATCCCCTCCCTCGTGACCCGAAGTAGTTTCTCTCGCCCCCGACTCGGCGGCGAATTGCGGCTGCGGCAACAGCAACGACTGGTGCTGCTCGCGGTAGTGGTAGTGGTGGAGGTGGTGGAGGTGGTGGCGACGACGGTGGCGATGGTGCTGCCGCTCCTGTTGTTGGTCGAGTCGTTGGTGGTGGGGGTGAACGATCGGTTGCTGCCACGAGCGTTGCTTCCGTTGCTGTTCCCGGTGTTGCTCGTCCCTCGCGAGGTCGCCGCCTCCTTCATCGCGATTCAAATCCTGTTGGAGATAACCCCTTCGCGACCGATGCGATAAATTCGTTAAAATTCGATTTTATGAACCGGGCTGCTTCGAGCCTACCCCCGTACCGTTTTCACGATACAATTTTGTTCACGTGTTAGCTCGGCATCGATTCTTCCTAGGACCGTTTGCGGACACGAACGAATCAAACTCAGTTGAGGATTCGGATTATCCGGGGGAATCAAGGCCGAACATCTATAGTCGGAACTGAACGAACCCGGCAGGTTCGTCGAACACAACTCGAAACGTAAAATTGTATATAAATATATGTTACGGTATAAAATTAATATTCTCACCTTTCTCGAGGGTTGGGATCGTCGAACGGTTCATAGGTGGCCGAATGTAAATCGTATACGACGCTAGCATCGTTTTTACAATCGGCAGACGAACCCGTGACAGCTACCGCTTCTGCGCTACTCGCCTCTATGATCGCGCCATTTTCAATATCCAGCTGTCCCGCCCCCAGCACGCCCACGTCGTCCCCGCCTTCTCCGGTTCCATGCTTTTTGTACGAGGACAACTGGCGACGTTGTTGCTGTTCCAACACCCGCTCCTGACGAACAACCTCGACGGAATTCCTCGTGTTCGTCGATAATATCGCTGTATCCGTTTCTTTATCCTTCCTCCCTTCGACCGTCTCTGCGACGACGACATTGGTTCCTCTCCTGCCAGCATACTCTTTGGTACCGTCTGCGTCTTCGATCGATACTGTAGACATCGCGAAATATTAATTGGGTTTACATATTCTGCTCGATTTATTAAATGTACAGCGTGGGTAGCTGTGGGTTCGAGAGTGACACGGAATAATAATCTTGTCAAAGTGGAGAAACGTCTTTAATTTTACCGATAGTCGTTTATAAACGGCTATAGGTATACCAATCGTAACATTATAATGCTCCGAAATGAATTCTCAAACGATACGGTAGCATCGATTCGTTCTATGCATCGATATTCTCTTTAGACGACCAACGTCGATGATACGAACAAACTGTTGCTAGCCGGTACGTTACAAAAATAACTGACCGTCGTTATCTGTTACTCGTTAGCAGTCGCGCGCGTTCGCGGATTTTGCTTGGTTACTCGTCACGATCGTGCGTGTCTGTACGCCTTCGAGTTCCGTCGCGTTCCGTCGTGTCGTGTCGTACGCGTAATGTACGTACACATATGTGTGTACATTTATATACATAGATACACATACATATATTTACGTATATGTATGTCCAGATCTTACATTGAACGGAGAAAACGCTTTACGCCCGAGTGGCAAACCCAAAGACAAAGATCAAGGATAAGTGAAAGATAGAGAGAGAAAGGAGAAGAAACGTTTCGCGAGACTGTTCCTGCCGGATGATAAAAAAATCTTATTTTTAATAACCGAGGGTCAACCGATGGCAGAGCAGCACCGACAATAGGCCACGACGAACCACGACGACTAAATATAGGTGCACGTTTCGATTACGTTCGGTTCTGTTCGATTCGAGTCTTTTCACTTTTCTATCCGATTGCATCGATTTGTGTCGCTTGCAGATACGATCGTGTACCATCGTGTACCCTCCTGAGCAAACTCTGCTTTCGCTAGGGGAAAAAGTGATGTAAAGGAAATACCTCCTACCACTTGGTTCACTGAGTTATTGAAATTTATGTGAAATTAGCATTCGTTTTAACATTTGTTTCAATATTTGAAATAAATTTATGAAACGGTAGGAGACCCTTACCCTTACATTGCTTTTTCCCCTAGAGGAAACCGAGTTTGCTCGTCAGTGTACCTACTCGTGGACCGAGGAAGAGTAGTTTTTCGATGACAAACGGTTCGTCAAGAATCACCGCGAAAGACAGAACCGTAGGCCGAGCCACTAAAGTGAAACTGAAACCGAAAGCGAAAGCGGAGGTGGCCAATCGTAGGGGCGGTGAAGGCAAACAACACGACGATACGACACAATCGAAAGGTATCGGCATAGGTGAACGGAAGAAGCAGCAGCTTCTCGAATCGTTTCAACAGCCGTTCGATTGGTCCAGAGATATCGAAATGCTTCGCGTAAAATTTCAATTCGTACAGTATCCGTCGCCGTTTGCTCGTTCGCATCGGTTAACCAGTCGAACGATATCTTCCCCCAAAGACCAAGAGTATGTATCAACCGTTTAACATTCAACCGACCTTATTGACGTTACCTAATCGAATTGGAAAGGTCAGGCTCGTCGGATTATCTGTCAGTTCGTTTCGGGGCGAATTCTATTAAAAAACATATTTTTCGCAAAAGGTCCAAGTACGAATCATACCGTTCCCTCCTCGAGAACCGACGAGCATAATAAACACCGAACGCGCGTGTGAATTTGCCGTCGCGAGACGGGCCCCGCGCGTACGTGTGCGTAACTCGACCATAAACGAAACGGTACGGCGGTCGATCGTGTCGGCTTATCGAATGCAACGCTCCATTGTTGCGCGATTGAAACGAATCGGTGATGAGACACGCGGAGACGCAGAGGCGTAGTGCCGCGACCCCGATTAATCACTGGGGCCGAGAAAATACGCGGACCGATGCCACGCCGAAGAATCCCTTCAGCGTCGTCTTTCGAAAGTCGCGAATGGAAGTCCACCGAGAGATCACGAGCATTGGAAACTTTTCTATCACGGTCCAATTCCGAATATGTACAGTAAATCCTCGATGAGTGCTCGAAGGCTCCTCGACACTGACAACGAGAGGTCTTAAGGTACAATAGGTTCCCCTACAGTGCCAAGGAGTCTTCGAACAATCATCGAGGATTTACTGTACATCCCGAAACCATCTTCTTTCTACTCCTCTACCCCACCATTATTTTTTTCTATCTCTTCGTCCCTCTAAAAACGACTGAATTTCAACGTGAAAGTTAAACGATTACAAACTGTATGAAATTGTCTGGTATCGTTTCTGTTTCATACGATACCAGCAACCGACGGAAAGAGGGTAATGTGCTTTATAGGAACGGTAGCGGCAGATTCCGACTCGCTGACCGAGCGGAAGACGTTTTGTACATCAGGGGCAAAGGTCGGCCCCTTATCTCCTTGGCCCCATAAAAACACTCTCTGTTATCCGCAACGCGAGCGACCAGACGACGCATATCGATGCGGTTTACGACGAGATTTTCAAAGATTGAATAGCTTCTTTATCTCGACCTCTTTGATCCTCCTTCTATATTTCCCCTTCGCCCCTTCCTTTCCTTCCATTCACCCCCCGCCCTTCCACCATCCCCCTCACCTACATCAAGAGCACACGCAATTTTTTATTCCTTTTCTTTACTTCTGTCGTTTCCTTCGTCGTTCCAGTTACTCTAGATCACGAGCATTCGTCGAATTGATCTCGAGGAAATTGACGGAATCGAGCAGTGAGAAGTATCCATTACAATGTCAGCCCGAAAAATCAAAATTGCGGTAAACACAGTCGTTCCTTTTATCCGAGCTTGCTTCCTTAGGCATAGAAGTCGGGAACAGGGAGATTTCATCGTTTCCGATAAGGTGACACTCGACAAGGTGTGCTCTTCGAAAAACAAGAAAATCTTGCGACACTCGGTTGGATCTGTATTGGTCCTAAAGTGATAAACTCGAATGAAATCAGAATTAGAAACGGGAGACGTCCGTTGCTTTCCCTCTCAGTTATAACAGAAGATGTGCGAAGCACGTGGCGGTGATACCTCCGCCCGATAGAAGATGATAACATGGATAATGCGATACGAGCCGCCGCTGCCGTTTGCGGCACGCGACCATAAAACGCGACAGTCTTTTCCGCGAGGTCGCGATCGAACAACTTCTATTTCTGTATTAACGAACTAATTCGTACGACGCGAAAGTAGCATTTTTAACACTAACGGTTTTAAATACAGTAGGTACAAATAGACATACAGATTCCTCTCGATTATTGTCCCGAACTCGGGTCCGCGCTGGGACAATAATCTTATAGGAAGAAATACGTTTAGACCCTCGTAAATTCATTTTTTACCCGAAGCCCGAGCCTTGGCAACAAAGTATGCTCTTGACAGATTCCGTGCCCCCCCCCCTCCGCCAGTGGTGGGGATAACGCCTGGACAATAATCGCGTAGGTCAAGCCAGACGATAATCGAGAGGAGTCTGTATAAAAGTCTCGGCACGGTTAGTATTAATTTCCACGCGTTGCCCCTCGCTATCGTATACAATTTAAGTAAAATATTTATATTAATCACAAAATTATTATAAAATAATTACTAACAATTTTCAAATTATACCTATGGATTTTCGATTCTTGTATGTACCCAATCGAACTCAAGACTGGCCGTCTTTAGGTATCTAACTAAAAGCTAACGTGATATATAATAATACTGAATATAATACAAGAAAATTCCATCATTTATTCACCACGCTGGAGGGAAATTCTGGCTAGCGTCGCAATACGTTCTGATTGGTCGTACGATACCTAGGCACGCCGACTGTGTCATCATCTCTCGGCATTACTATAAACCGCATTGTCAGTACATATTTCAATATATGTAAGCTCGCTTTCCCCACGCTGTTTGACATCATCTTCATATTTTTGTGCACGAAGTTCGACACGAAACATATATTCTAAGAAGTATATATTCTTACGTCATCCAAGATATTGCTCGAGATCGTTCCGACCCGTAAATCATTCTTCGTCTCGGACCTTAATGGGTTGTAAAAAGGGTTCATCTCCCCCGCTTCTTTCCCCGAAATCGAACCATTCGCCTCTCGTTAAACGGTCAGCGAAGGATTAACTTGTCCTAAGGAACTCGTTCGATCTCGAAACGATCTCGTTCCAATATATATGTCAACGGATGCTCGATTAAACGGATTTCGAATCGAAAAATAAGAATCCGTTCGCGTGATCGCGTCGGGAGCATCGTGACGAGATATATCTCATCGAAGAGAGCGCGTCAAAGAAACAAGATCGTGAAGAGACGCGGCGGGGTGGATGGGATGATGGACGTTGACGGGGAACGGCAGAGGGGGAGGAGGGGTCGGTAACCCCCATTTATCTCGACCACTCTCTTCCCCTTTATCTTTGACGTTGTTCGAATCTGAAAACTGTGAATTTCTAGTGGCCCTGGAGTTCCACCGAATTGCTCCTGGATTGTTAAACGCCGTCACCAACGACTTGAAACGAATTCGCGATCGCTCGTTCGTTACCACGCATCGCTACACGTCCAGTTTAGTGGATACAGGACGCAAGGGAACCGAATCACTACTAACCTCGAAAAGGAATACAGAGTAAATTCTTCATCTCGGTACGTGCGACCCGCGGCGGAACGAATATCCGGACGAAGGAGGGAAAGAAAGCAAATATTATAGTGGCATGCTTGCAGAGGGGAACTGAAAGAAAGAAGAAAAAAAAACACGGACCGCGGTTGGATCATTAGCGACGAAGCCTCGAAGGAGGAAACAATGCCGTTCGTTCGAGCACAGGGAGTATAGGGGAAGGTGGGAGGGCTGTGAACGAAAGGTGAAGGGAACGGTATGCCACGAGCCATAAACCATACCATACCGGAAACGAACCGGTGTGACGTGCGCGCCGCGGCGACGAGAACTAGGTATATATGTATGTATTTGCCATTTCCCTGTTGCGGCCCCAAGTCTTTGCTTTTCCAAAGGTTATTCCCGTAGCTCGTCGAGTTGTCGCGGACAACCAGCCGAGTCTCAACCAAGTCCCACTCGAATCCATTTCACTATTTTCGGGTAACCACGAGAATACGTGTCAAATTTCGGTCGTTTTTTCTTTTTTTTTACCAACGGTCGTGTATCGTTCATCCCCAGTCCCGGATTCGTTTAGCTCCATTAACCCTCCGACCGGGCTGGAGTCGCGTCTCGGAACAAGAAAAATGGCCCATGAATCTACGGAACTGTCAATTATATCGAAGCGACCCTTTACCAAACCTGCGACGAGTCGTCACTCTTGCTTCTTACCTCTACCTTTCGTTTTTAGATACATTACATACATATGTATATCTGGACCTCAGAACCAGAACGTATCAAGTCCAGTTTTTTTTTAAAATGATGATCAAATATCTCAGTCTTTCCGATGATAAAAATTATTTCGTTCTAAGTTGTCTAGTTTTTAATATAATAGTCTGAAAATGTTATTAAGTTCATATTTTCTTCCGAAGCCAAACTGTGTACACTTTCACTAAGATTGGGGAACTGTGGTATAGGTCATAGGTACAGATTCGCGAACAGGAAAAACGTGTTATCGAACAGTATCGAAAGTATAAAGGCGCTCGCGATGGTCAACTTTCCCCGCTGTGCATTTGTATACTTACCTCCACGAATAAGGAAACTGGCTAAAAAACGTTGCGTTTAACGCTGTGACGCCGCCGTATAACGAATGCCCAGTCTTGTTTCCCTCTAGCAACCATCATTTCGCGCAGCAGTTAACCGTGAAACAAACGCCCGTATATCGTACTAGTATATGTAGTATGTATATGTATGTACATACATAGGGGAACCTATTGTACCTTGGGTACATTTTTTATTATTTTTTCTTAATCCTAAATAATTTACACACTTTATAGACCGTATATATTTTACCGATTAACAAAACACATAACTTAATTTTTGTAGAATGATTCCAATATATTTCATTAGAACTATAAATGTTTAAAAAAACGGTAATTATGTCTATGGTACAACACCATCTATGTACCTCGGACAAGGTGAACAATCGGACTTACTTACAAAAATTTAGTCGAAAAGAGCACTTGTTTACCAATTATCCAAAAAAAATCCACGAACATTACAAACTGAATGTATGACCATGGTACAACAGGTTCCCTTACATAAGGAAGTGTATACGTAGTAGACGAAGAGACGAGCAGAGACTTTGGAAACCCGATCGAAGAGAACCCAACGACGTCGACGACGACGACAGACACACCGCACGTTTCGGTCGGGATCGTTTCTATGTAGTATGGTAGGGTAGTTAGGTTGGTCGACGGGCAAACAGGTACGTTTATGCGGCACTCGTGAAGAATGTCAGCCGTCACGAGCCGCGAAACAACGAAACGCAGACTGCGTGGCGTAACACGAGAAGGGAACTAATCGTGCCATGGGGACACATTTTTTTTTTCTTCTCCTTCGTTCTCGACGCGTCCCTCGTTTATCCTCTCATCCTTGGACAGTACACGATCATCCAAAGGGCCTTTCCTTCTCGTGTTCCAAACACGGTTAAGCGCCACCCCGAGAATCGACGTTTGAAAACTATTAAAACGTTTTTTTACGACAGCACGTCGCTCGCGATTTATAGGCAGTGCAATCGTAAACGAAGAAAGGCGCCAACAGAACGACTATTCGGAGTGATCGCTTCGGAAAATGTATTTCCATGTAAACAGCAGTACATAGAGATGTATAATATGTAGAGATGAATCGATAGAAGTAAATACACGAGTACATTAGTCGATACTTTTGTTTCGATACCGAGTACTTTTGGTATCGATATGTACGGTTGCAGTTAGTATCGAAAAAAAGTACACCTATCTAATGGAGTCAGTATCGACCAATCAACATTTGATATTGTAATTCATTTTCAACACAAAACAATGTTGTTTGTGTTAATAATTATAGACTTCAATAAAGATTGAAAGCATTTCGATAGGACGTGAGCGTAGAATATTATCGAAATCGAACCGGATCGGACGTACCAATGTTCGGTAACTTGGCCGTAACTCTGTTCGCTCGGCCACAAGAATCGGTCGGCGGGGGTTTGCGAAGGAGAAAAAAAACTGTGAGGGAGAAAGAGAGCGGCGTGAAGAGGAGGAAAAGGGGGAGAGGGGCACGGCAATAAATCAGTCGTCAAGAGGTCGGAGGTCGTCAGCGGTGCCCCACTATATTCACATCGAGGGCGTAATGGGGTATTAAGTCCGGAGGATTTTCGAGTTAATTTTCTAGCCCCTAGAGTCGCAGCTGCAGATGAAAAACGATTAATTAGTTTAGACCGATACAAGTTTCTCTCTTAGGTTAGTTTCGCTGTAATTTCTCGTTTTTTGTTTGTTTCTGTTTTTTTTCCTTCTTATTTTTGATACGCTGGTCACTATTAAAAACGACGGTTCACCGAACCGAGCTACGTTGCGAAATCCCGTACTATCAGCCGCATCGAATATGAGCGCGGTATCTCCAAATACGAATAAAAAGAACCTAACGCAAAATGTTTGCTCTCGTTGACGGCTTAGATCGTTTTTACCGAGAAGAATGTCCCCTTTCGTGTCGCCTTTGTCGACGGGCTGAACTGGTTGCGAGCAGACATATACCCGCTAAACAAAACAAATAAGCCCTTTTCACAGTTTTCCTCGGTTGGAAAACCGAGAAATAGGAGCAACCAGGCAAGAGAATTCGTTCCGTACCGAGTAATCACCCTTTTGTTTTTCTACAAACGGGACTCCGTGTTTACGACTCGGGGCAGAAAGATTAATGCGGAAAGTTACTAAGAGGACACCTCATCCGTCTTTGTTCTTCCGACACAATTTCGCTCGGACGCGTTGCCCACTTTGTCATCCACGATGCCATCGAATTCGCAATTTTTTTTCCTCAATAACTTCACGTAATATACATATTTAGATACTTTGAATAGAAAAGCGTATATTTGTTGCACGAGAATGAAGATCCTCTAAACAGAGGGCATGAAAAGAAAAAAAAAGAAGGCGGGGGTGGGATTTGGGGGAGCAGGGAGAAAATGGAAATTGTTTGCGATGCAGGCAAGCCGGTCGGCCGATCAGGCAGGCAGACAAGGCTGGCAAGCAAGCAAGCTAGCAAGCAAACGGGCGGGCAGGTTTACGGTACTCTCTGGCCTGCCGGCGAACAGCAGTTCTGACGTCACATCCTGCGCAGGCGGACATCCGGTTTCATTGCCGGACTCCTGTCCTGAAGCGATAAGAAAATCTACGTTTGTTAAACGTAGATGTTTAAAGGACCGAGAACAGTTGCAGCTACCCTTTCCTTGTTTTCGAACGTAAATGTCTCGCCGATCGAACGATTTGTCGTTTTCCATGTTTGTTACGCGTCCGCTTAAGTTCGTTTTACCTTTTCGTAGATAAATTTTTCCAATTCGATAGACAAGCATACCCCCCGTCCGCCGACTAAAACCACTCGAAACAGGGAACGCAAATCGTCGACCGTCGCCGTTGGGAATTCCAACGGGATTAACCAATAGATGTACGTATATATGTATATATGTGTACGAGTGTATTATGCTCGACCCCCAATGGCTCTACTTTTCCATCCTATATCTCCGTATCGTCTACGTTCTCGTCGTCGATCTGTCGTTTTCTCAACAGAGGCAACAAGATGACCGAACAAGACCACATTAACCTATAAATATGTACGTGAAAACTGTCGTATCACGTGAAAAATTATATTCACCGAACGGCCAACCGGTCCCGCAGAAAAGCTCATTTACAAATATTTGCCTCGTTATTAGTTTATGGGGGTGCTTTGTCCTCTCCTACGTCCTTCCATTTACGATCTACCGTTCCTCGTTGTCCTGAAAACCACAGAAATCCCCGCTAACAGTGTCCGTTGGAAACGCGCGTTTCGCAATAAACGTAGTCGGTGTAATACCTACGTGTGTATATAAATCGATGAGGAATAATGCAACTTGATAATATTTTCAATTCGAATAGATATTTCTTTGGCGATAAATTCGGTAAGAGAACCTTGAATAAATCGTGGAACGAAATTCGAGCAGCAACACGCGTTTGCGATTTCAATCAATCCGTACGAGTCGTTCAACCTGCGAGTCACAGATGGCATTAGCTCGCGGAACTTTGACACTGCGATACGAGAAGAGGGATGTTCGCGAATCGCATGGAGCTGGCGCGACTAGTCGGAATTCGATGGAATAACCATTTGCACAAGATTGAGACCCAACGATAAACGTTCACCGTACTTGCGGAACTATCAAACGGTTACACCCCAAATAGCACAATACTAACGTCATATGTACGCCTGACGAACGTACGTTCCAGACATTCTGTACATTCGGAAGATGTCCTGAAAAGTTAAGATCTTTAAATTTTGTAGGAATGTCCTATTTACAAAGTGGAACGTCCTGTGTCAACGTGCTGAGAACATTTTCCGAATGTGTAAAAGTAACATTCTCTTTTGGGAACGTTTAAAGAGTTTTTAAAAACGCTATGGTAATGTCTTAAAAGTCGTACAAGAATCGTTTCCCAAATGTTTAAACTTACGGTTAGATTTCATTCTGTGCAAGATGATATAAGTTAGGTTAGGTTGGTTTGTGTTTAATAATTAAATGATTCACTTCTGCATTGATTCTCCAAGGAACGACACCTTGTTCATGGGGATCCATCACCTTGCACGGACTGAAATTGAGCCAAAATATAAATCCTACGAATATAATATACGAAATGGAAAAAGAGGGCGGAAAAATCGTGCATGTGGATACCTTTCGGTCGATACATCCATATTTCGACAGTATGGACACGAGGACCACGTTTGTCACGCGAACGAGCGGGAGGGAACAGAACAAAACAGTCGTACATCGTATGCGACTCTGCTGTGTCTCTGCCCCTCTGCGTCTGCGTCCGCCACGTCTGGTGCGCGCAGCCAGAGATAAGCATGCATTTAACCGTGCGCGCTTGTCGGGGGCGTTTTCAGGGCGGTTTTCGTTCCTATGGGACTCGCAACGTCCTGTGCTCTTCCCTTCCCCCGGGAGAACGCCACCAACGAACAATATAGGTTTCGCTCGGACGAGTCGGAAGTACTTGTCTGGCTCGTCGTCGAAAAGCTCTGTTTCTTCGGCCGATAACGCCCGCATCAGAGCACACGAGCGTGTACAGGCAAACCGTATGAATACACCACCGACGCGACGCGTCCCGACTTTGGCCTCAACTTAGTTTCCGTTCTCAAACGCGCATGGGAAAATAACTGGCTTTTTTTTTTCTTATCACCGACCCCGGCCCGGCCCCGGCCCCGACAATTCCGTGTTTCAACTACGAACGTTACAACGTTACCAACATACACGACCGCTTATTGCTGCCCGCGGATTGTTCAGCTGCCTTGGCAAGGCGACAAAAAAAAAGAAAGAAAACTGCGTTTGTAAAGGACTCGATGCAAGCACCTCCGTATAGGTAGCCGCAGGTGGCAGAACCTCTTCCTGAACCGTATTAAAGAAGAAAACCTAACCTTACCAGTCCTCCCGCCCCGAAAAGGTTCACCTTGGCTCACGAACCGTGTACGCAAAATTGTCGAAACATTGTGTCAGCTGAGCAACGGGTATCTAGATATGTAGTTACAGGTATGTACTCGTACATACGTACATTGACGTGCAACTTGGCTTCCGCTAGGGAAAATCGTGTGTGGCGTAGGGAAATGGCCTCCTACCATGCTCCTACCACTTCGTATTGGAAATTACTGAAATTTCTGCTAAATTCGATTTAATATTTGTTTCAGTACCTGAAATAAATTTACCAAGTGGTAGGAGTCCCTTCTATTATGTCACTATTTCCCCTAGCGAAAGCCGAGTTTGCTCGCGAGGGTACCTACTTTGGGAAAAATAGCGAAAACGTCACAGTGATCTGAGCTATAACCGACATAGTCTGCTCGAAATTGAATCGAGAGGTGCAAGAAAGTAAGGAATGTTAACAATGCCGTAGTTTATCTGCGCGTCCTTGGCTAATCTCTGTCCGCGAAAGATTACCGTATCACGGCGAGTTACGCTACGCTTCTGGTGCTTAGTATACGTGGGCGTTTCTATCGCTTTCATCGCTTCTGTCGGTCACGTTACTCGCGCAGGATTCCTCGTTGATTTTCGTTCCCAAAAGATGTCTCCTCTTTCTCCCTTCTCGCTGTCTCTCTTTCGCTCTCGACTGCCCCGTTGACATTTGTCTGTAGCTTATCTCGGCGCGTACGCGTGTTTAGTTAGCGATCGTAACTGGAACTAGCGGGCTTATTAACAGAGCGGCTAGAACAGTTGAGAAAAGATTCCCAGAAACGTTCCAACTGAATAATGGACACTGCCAGTACAAACGAACGCAGAGCCCGCAAATAAAGTTCCAGGAAAAACATTGTGATTCGGCTACGAAGGGGCAAAGGGGGATTAGCGTGGACGAGGACGGACAAACAAGGCGAAGCAGAACGATGCGGTGCGTTGCGTTGCGTTTGCGTTCGGTCATGCTGCGAAATGTTATCGCGGACCGGCCGCCAGCCGATACCTTATCTGGAGTAGTTGCACAGTTCCACCGTCAGTGACTCTCAACTAGCATACACCGCGATCCCTTTCCGTATCGACGAAACCATACGAATCGATGAATCGATCCCACGAGTAAAGCGAGGCCACTCTTTCGATCGTCGACGATTGAACCAACGTATGGTAACGATACGATTCTATCATTTCGGCTAAACTCTACATGCACATACTGTTACTTACCTACACAATAATACACAAACACCGATTAGCCAAGTCGCGAAACTGTAGCCAGAACTCGGGAGCGGGATCACTCATGGAAATGCCGCGAAATTTCGAAGAAACTAATCCATGGAAAGTCGCGCGACCCAAACAAATCGGGCGAAGAAGGGCAACGTTAGTCGCGACCACCGAATGTCGAACGCCGAACAACTCAGCGAATCGAGGGATTTCGTCGTTTCGACGCCACGGAACCACGAAACATGCCAAGCTACAATTCTGCTCTAGACTAAACCGAAGGAAGACTGTTGGTAGGAAGGAGCTAAAAGTTTCTTCGCCGAGCGCCGGTGTATCGCGAGATAACTGGTATCACGGTGGCTGCTACACCGGCCCGATAGAACACCACCCACCATTTCGCGTTGCACGCTACACGAGATAGAACCCGGGCGCCGCTTGTCGTGCGTTGGATATCGCATCGACACGACTAGCATGCACTATGTACGTATGTATATTTATATGTATATATCATTACGGCATTTCGTGAAATCAGTCGTCGCGAGAATCGCCTTCAATTCGGTCGCTTTCAACCGTTCCACCTCCTCTCTCCGTATCTCGATCGCGATCGAGTTTACGACACACACATCGTTAGCTGTTCGACTATGTTCGACCAGATCGTGTATCTGGAAAGACACGTGTTTGTATTTTTGAAATGTCTATTAGCAATTTTCGTATTCGACCGACACGAACGACTAATCGGCGAATTGGACGAACGGTACAACGGTAAATCGATTCTCCTACGAACGAAGCCCAGTTTGACGTTTAAAAAATAACATGCTTGACGACCGAGTAAGTAATAGCTTCCAGTCCCTTCGTTGGCGCGTTACAAAGCCCGTATAGTAGTCGTACACAGCGAGAAACTCGAAAACAATGGGTACTATATGGAACATAAACGACGCGACGGTACGCAACCGCTAATCCTTCGACTAACCTCGACGACTAGCTGCGCGAAACCTTGCTCGTCTAATTCCCAAGCGGAAAAATCGAAAAGAAACTAATCGTTGTGATCGACCATTTGACGTTATGATCGAGGGAAACGTGTTCGTGTTCATCTTAAAAAAGCAATCTATATATTGCGAAAAACTTAAACGACATTACGTAACGTAAAAACCTCTGAGAAACGGTTATGTATCATCCGCACACACTTTACGCGTGGAGGAGAAAAAGAAATCGGTCGACGAGCTATTCGACGAGTGATTGATTTGAATGTTTTGATTCGTGTAACGTAACGAAAGGTGGCGGTCGCGTTTATTACGGTTCGCGTATACGTTCTCTGCGATCGAAGCGGCGAAAACATCGACACAACGATAGGGATTGAAACTCTTGTGTGCACGAGACAGTCGCGCGATAGAAATCTTTTCCATTGATTCACACGGTCCGATAGCCACTTGCTGACGGGTTTCTCGAGCGAATTTAACCAGAAAGGCGGAAGGCGGAGCAACCAGAGAGAAAGGAATTCTTTTCGTCGCAACGAGCCATTCGCGTTTGCAGCGTAGCGGCCATTTTTCAGCATCCATGATACGACGCGACGCATCCTCCTCCTTCTCCTCCTCTGCCTCTTCGTTCACCGATTTACCCTACTTGCCGCGCGCACCGCTGCTACACCTGGATTCTACGTATGTACAATTCTGTTTACAGGTTATTCTACGCGCGACAGAACCAATTCTATAATTCGCTCTGCCTAAAACGATGGATCCAAATTCTATCTTGCGGCGGGCGACTCGATCGTGGTGCTATTGTCGCGTACGTTGACCCGTGACGATATGTAAGATCACCGAATGGTAGAAAAATTCTGATAACGAATGGACTTGGACCCTAACACTAGTCGGTTAGTTTAGTTGTAACGTGGCGCGTCTATAGGAGCCTATAGGCTCGCGTAAATCTAAAAATCTGGATCGTCTATTCCCTCGAACAACTATGCCTCCACAAAGAAAAATTTCGACTCGACAGTTCCGAATCCCGAGCAATTTTCGTTCCCCGTATGGTTGCTACAGCCATCGTGGTTACTTCGAACACTTGGGCAAAATCACAGGTACGCTTGAAAATGTGTTCCTCCGAACAAATTACAGAATTAAAAATAGATCGGGGGAGAAAAGCAAATCACGACGAAGAAAGAAGGGGAAATGCATGGGAATCGACGACGACAGACGCGGACGAATCGAAAGTGTATGTAACACGCAAACAAACGATCGGTCCGCGCCAAACACCATGAATCATAACGACACGGGGCCTATCGACAAAACTTCAACGAGCTTGTAGCTTTTCTTCCTCTCGAAGTACTACTTAATGATCTTTCGAACATTCGAATTAACAGGAATGCTGTTCGAGCCAACAAATTGTTACAAACAATCATATACCATCATCAGGTCATCTTATCGATTGCTTTCCTTCGAGTAGGGGGTGGGGCAAAATCTAATTTTTTCTTCTAGAGTAGTATAAAACCCACTATTTTCTGCTTCCCTCCCTCTGGCTACGCCCATGATGTGATGATAAATATTTATTAACGGGTAATATCTGTTTCAATCACGATCATCAGGCATACGAATCGAATAGACAGGGCGAATCTATCCGGCAAATTTGATTCGTTCTGCAACGAAGAAAGAAGAAGGTGAAAACGAACAGAAAGAGAAGGAGGCGAAAGAAGAAAAAAAAGATAGGCGAATCATGATATGGACGGAGATAACCATCGTACATCGCTTTCCACAAACATGGACTTTGTTTGCTCTGTTACGACCGAACGATCGAAAGTATACAAGATTTATTGCGAATATATTCCGATGACGCGAATCATCGCGTATTTACAGAAAACAACCAGCTCGTTCAGCCCTCGTTTTATTCCGAAAGTGATCTCATGGGATCGCTTACTCGAGGAGAGAATACACGAAACATCACAGATCGTTTCGTAATTACTATCCGTTCGCAGGTGCTGTGGATAACGATTCTGTGGTAGCAGCAGAAGCACACCATTGAGGTTAGACTCGTTCCCGTTCGATGGTCCGTGAAGTGGTCAACGACAACGGCTGCGACTAGACTCGTTATCGGAACCAGTAGCAGAATTATCACCGTGATGATGTCCAACGTACCCTCGCGAGCAAACTCAGCTTCCGCTAGGAGAAAAAGTGGCATAGAAGAAAAGTGTTCTAATGGTCTCCCACCACTTAGTAAATTTATTTCAAGTACTGAAGTAAATGTTAATTTGGCATAAATTTCAGTAACTCCAAAACTAAATTGGAAGAGGTACACCTACCTCACTTTTTCCCTTAGCGGAAGCCGAGTTTGCACGTGGGTGTCCATATATATACGCAACCTCGGCGATTGGCCCCCGATTTCTCCAATGATTTGCGAACCACCGATCCGTGATGACGACTACCGATTTCTCTACTCTACGCTATCGAACCTTTGTCATCTGTACCACAAGAACGTTTGATCGTGCCGATTCCAACGGATTCACCGCAACAATATTCGTTCCCGATGGGAATCCTTCGATCGTGAAAACCATCGAGCAAAAATCACTTACCGTATTCGCGTTGTCCATGTTTCGATGTCTCCCGACGGATCTGATTGGTGCTTCTCTTCTTCATTCTCACGCGCGCTTTACTTGCCAAGATTATCGTATCGATGGCAAATTGCTTCGGAAAAACAGCCGATCATGTTTTTCCCTTCTCCCCCTCAAGAACGTTTCTTCTATACTTTCTTTTCACCTCGTACAGTTCACACTTGCTTGTCGATTATTTCGTGCTTATTGAATCTCGATGCTACAATTTTTACGCGCAACAGGGTGGCAACGAAATTACCATGCAATCTGCCGAAATTTGTTAGCTGGTCAGAGGAGTGTACACGGTAACTGCTGCTCTATGAATTGATAGCGAGATTGCTGTATGTATATTATGTACATAGTGGAAAACGAGCGAGCAAAGGTGGAACCGGCAAAGAGACTGCTCGATATAGGAAGAGAAAAAGAGGGAGAGGGAAGTGTGTGTGTGCACGGCCTGCGCGTCCGTATGTATGTGTGTATGCGCGAACGCGCGCGTTGTGCAGGAAAGAAACTCGCTGACGATTATCTGGATGTTCGAAAGAAATTGAAAGTAATATATGTGTACATGTGTAGTATGGAATAAAGTAGGGTAAATAACTTTTGATTCGATCGAATTGGATCGCGTTGAAAATCGATTCAATTCTGATTGACTTGAAATCAGGGCTTGAAAACTGTTTCCAGATAACACATGACGCCTTGAAGACGCCCATTTCACGGCTATTTTAGATCTAAGGCGTCTTTAAACCGTCTTCGAGACGTCATTAGACGTCATGTGCTATCTGGGTTATGATATCGGAACAGTTTTGAAGATCCTTTATTCTGAATAATTGTTTATAGAATCTAAATTTCAGACTATAACAGTTTCAGTTAAGGTTCTTGTATTGACTCCCATATCAGTTCTATAACTGTTATTTTCTAGGTTCTATACAAGTTCCAAAAGAGTTATACAACCTATTTTCGTAATGATTGTACAGAATTTTGTTAAAATTATTAATTAAGTAGATATATATGTACACCTTTGTATACATACAATGATTTTGTAATATAAAAAGTGTTTTCTAATATGACGTTGCAAAAAATAGACTGTAAAAGTTTGGGAACTTGTATAGAACCTAAAAATAACGGTTTTAGAACTGATGTAGCTAAGAACCTTAACTGAAATTGATACAGTCTGAATTTTATGTTCTTCATAACAGTTATTCGGAATAAAGGTTCTTCGTAACCGTTTCAGTCGGAACCTTTGTATACCAGTTTGAAACAATTACTTACCGTTTCAAGCCCTACTTGAAATCGAGGAAAGTTTAATGCAATTTGAAGAGAAAACGAACGCAATTAATTAGCTGCAAGACTGGTAAAGAAATAGAAGGACAACGTTAAGCACGTCGGGGATACCCACAACCTGTTGGGTCAGATAGGGAAGCTCGGTAAACGTGCACACGCCGACAACAACGTGATGTAGTGGGAGTATCGCGAATAGCACCGAGGGGAAAACTATATGCACACCGCCACGCCGGCTCGATTGCGACGGCGTGGATCGTCGTTAGCTCGTTTGTGGTTGGAGGTAGAGGTATGTGCATCAGTATGCGCAAATTCTCTCCGTTTCCCTCCATCGCAAAAAGCGCATGCGTGACTTCTATCCCGTACCGACGCAACACGGCGTTTTTCTTATCAGCTAGTCAGAATATATGTATGTACATATGCATATGTATTTATAAGACATATATGTGCATCTGTCCCCTACCTTCTCCTGCACCCTCTCGTCGTCCGACCTCTCCTCTTCATTCTTCGCCAGCGTTTCGTTTACCTCGACCCCTCCCCACCCCCTTTCCAAAACGGATTTTCTTCTCTTCTTCTTTTTTCTCGTTCTCCTTGTTCGTCGACGTTGCCACCGGCACACACCGTTTACCTCCCAGTTTCTCACCGATCTTCCTTCCATTCCTACCTCTACAACCCAAATTATTCTTAACACTAGAAGTACCAGCATGGAATGCATGGTAAACTAAATTGTGTAATATATTAATACGTGTAATATATAATGCAATATAATTTTGTACGTAATAATTCCGATGAAAGTATCTCTAGGATTTCAATGATTGTAAAACATAGAATCTGAAATCCTTCATTTTGACGGGTGCGGTAGTTCTAGTGTTAATTTCATTGTTGCACACTACGTACAGGTTGAAACGCAAAGTACATACATATGTACATAATCGATTTATATTTGGTCGAAATAATCAGAAACGTTTTCTGTCTTCCAAATCAAATGTTCGATAGAATTGTATTTCTACCGTTGCAGATGAAAGACAAAACGACATAAAAAGCACGTACCTATTGCGTTCGTCGACAAATACATACAAATACGTAATTATACACTGAATAAATACAGATAAAATATGTATACGAACAATGTGTGTACGTACGTTAGAAATAGCTCTTCCCAATCGCGGTTTCTCAGGGTAATTATTTTTCAAAAATAAATGACGTCGGTCACGCCACGTATCTAAGGATACCAATCCTCGCAATGACTCAGAGCACTTATTTTTCTATGGCTTCGTGTTACACGTAAACAAATTACCTGCGCCTAGGTAAATACGATGATGAATCCATGAAACACCAGTGACGAGGAAAACCAAAGGGACGCGAAAACAAAAAAAGGCGGAACCTACGTCGATCATCCCAGCTTGGAATGATTCACGCCGACCTACGCTATGTGCTGTTACCCCTAGTTGGCTGTTTACCCATCAAAGAACGTATTCTCCTAGGATGACAAGAAAGAAAATATTAGACACTAATAAAGTACCTCGCGTAATGCCACGTAAACGTTCGAACAAGATCGTATATATGCCGCAAACGGAATCCTCCAGTTCGTTTATCCGAGACTGTTGATATCGATCAATCGTCTTGGTCGGTTAAGGGTAACGAGTTACCGGAAACGAATCGATATTCAAGGATGTGTTTATTCCGTACATTTTAAATATGATCCATTTATCAATCCATCGGTCTGACAGACACCGTCATTCATTTATTTATTCATTCATTCATTCATTCGAGTCCCCAAATATTGTATCAGTATATATTCAGTGCACATTAGTATCTACAGTGATTTCTCGATGAATGCGACACGAGCAACGCCATTATTCCCACCACTAGGGGGGTCCCCGCTGGAACCAATCAAAACCGAGGAAACAAAAGCTAAGCAGAGGCTCGGCTTCAAACAGAAAACAAATTTATAATTACACGATTACTATCTCTAATTGTAGCGTATAGTGCATCCTACCGCTGCTGTAACAACGGTTCCATACAAAATCTTGTCCCATTCGCGAACCAAATGGTTTCTTTCCTTTGCGCCACGTTCTCTCGAACCTTCGTGAATCAAGAAGAAACAATTTATTGAATTATTTCGCTCGCAAAGCGAACGAGCAAATTGTCGTTATCGCTGCGCGTTAACTACCGGTGATGTTACGCCGTTATTTCACTCAAGGTGAAAACAACTCGTCTTGTAACTATTTACGTGTGGAGCAAAGATGGAGGATTAGACAATCGGTCAAAGGTTAATTTCGTTTTGTGTTATTCTTTTGAAACGTTACAGGCAGGGGCGAACAACGCAAGCCGCGTATCGGTACCCACTGATAATTCCCGTACCGAAAATATAATCGCCGCCTAGTATTTTATCGTTAACCTCGTTCCAACTCGCTTTCATAATATGTTATGTATACACATTCCTTCTCACTTTCTTTTGGCGAATTGTCGCACGCCTTTTCAAAACAGACTACCAAGATTAAACTTCAATGTTCACCTTAACTCGGACGGATTGGTATCGCCCACGCTTTCTATTATACTCACGTGCAAACTCTGCTTCCACTATGGGGAAAAAGTGGCGTAGGGGAACCTCCTACACTTTGTAAATTTATTTCAAGTACTGAATTAACATTCAGTGTAACATTTATTTCAGTACTTGAAATAAATTTACCAAGTGGTAGGAGACCCTTCCTCTACGCCACTTTTTCCCCTACTGGAAGCCGAGTTTACTTATAGGTGTACGTAAATATATGTATACATGTCTTGCAAACTATCGCCAGAAAAAGAACGATAACGCGTGCAAGTTAATGAACCTGTTACATAGGTATATACACACTCGCTGTTACGGTCAACTGAGACTTTTCCGAACGAACCCCGCTGTACAAACCTCGACAATAAAATCGAAAATCATAGTAACGGTCGCGACCCTACAGAGCAATAGGAGGAGGTGGGAAGGTCATTGAAATCTTCACCAACGTTCATTTGTTAAAGTCAATTTTATTCTAATTTTTTCTTCATCTCATTCGATTCTGGCCCGATGCCTCGAGTTACCGAGTTATCGAATCTATTTCTCCCCGTTTTTCTTACTTCAGTAGGGGTTCGGTATTTTCGGCACGGATTCCGTTCGCAAAACGACCTTCAACAAAACCGGTACGACTGAACATTTCCTTCTCGCGACATACATTTTCTATGTTTCCCTTGCAACCAACTTCAACGTGGTAAAGAGTAACGCGTTACACTGGCTACGTAAACATTTTATAGGAGTACACATTGTTTAGCGTGTTCCGAGAGGATAGTGCTCAATGAAGAGAAGTACACTGGGAATCACAGCCTGTCTTCGCGGCAGGATCATCTAGGAAATTCCCGACAAGTTTCTTCTCTGTTACTTAGAACTGAAAACGCCGGAGGGAGGGGGGGGGGGGGGAAGAAATGACGACGGAATCACGTATAACGCGATTTCACGTATAATCTGCCACGCAACAAAAATCGAGTGCCAGTGACACTATGCTGCCTGTAACAATTATTAAACACGGTTCTGAACGTGGACGTACATACACTTGTACTTTGATGCGTATACGCGCGAACGAATTCCGACTTATATACACATAGAAAATTTACATAAGATTGCCGCCGCGTTACTTTTCCAGGATGGCCGAATGATAAACGCATCTCTATAAATTCGTACACGCAGAGACCATGAGAATGTACAGATGTTGGACATGCAACATCTCCTGACACATCAACCATAGTAATTAGTATGAAAATGAAGAAAACGACAATCACTGGGGTGGGGGAAATTGCACAATTTAACGCAATGATTTTATCACCCGTACGCGAACAAAGACAGCGAAAAATGCATGCCACAAAGTGCAGGAACATACGCGGAGATGATGAGAGTACCCTGTTGGTACGGTGTCCCTTTAATCAAAGATAAACAAACAGAACGAACGTATAAATATGACAGCGAGTCGATGAGGTAATCAACAAGGAGAAAGGAGAGGTGTTCAGGTGTTTAAAGACGCTAATTACTACATTCTCGTAAGGGGAGTGCACAGAACTCGAAATACTCTTGTCGCTTCCCTTCCAATCGTTCGGCTAGATCACATACGTAATCGATACTCGACTGCTAGACTATCCTTAACCGATTATTACACCGCAGCCCAGTCGAAAGTGTTGTTTACTATGATTCATTGCACCGCTTAACGCGAACGAAAGCGGCAACGGCTGCAATTTCTTTTCCAAAACAGCACTTACTGTCCAATTTGTGTCGACGCTTCCTACAAATGAAAGCAGAAATAATTTCAGCTTCATTCCGCTGAATAGTTCGTATTATAACATCTACTTCATAGAAAATAGGCACTGTACCTTTGAACACTAAATCGGCCTTAGGCAAATCGACTTGATAAGCGATTGTTCCAGTGGATTCCTGTATTCTACTGTTAATTTCTAACTCTACACCGACTTGTAACTGTTGACTAGCTTTTTGATGAAAACATACATGACAACTGTTCATTCCTAGTGAAAAACGGGTAAGTTATACCAACTGATAGTCTTCTCGTGAAAGGTGAAACCAACGAAAATTTAACGATTATAAGAGACCCGAATGCAATCGTTCACATACCTAGACTTCCAGTGATCGTGGAATCTCCGTTCGTATACCTTCCGGCGGCTGAAACAACAGCGATCTGACCTCCTGGTAAACCACGTTGATACGCGAATTCGCCACCAAGTGCTATAGATGGTGTTACGCTTTGAAGATAATGCATCACAAATACACCTGAAAACAATCGCCATTGTATCATAATCAATACTAACATTTTACAACATTCTTCTTCACCTCGCATACTTACCAGAACCATTAATTATATCTGGATTGCCTAGAGTCAAAGAGACTGTATAACTATCTCCACGATAATCCGTCGTCAACTGTACAGCAGTAAATTTACTCTTTTGTACTTGGGTTGCTAATGTCCCCCTCAATCTTTGGCCAAACTGGTGCATGACATTGGCATTCAGATTTCCACTTGGATCAATGTCACCCATTAACACAGGATAAGCTTCCCTAGGTATCAGCTGTTTTGTACCAACATACGTTGCTCCAAACCTGAACATAACGGACTGATGTCAGTGATGCTTGTCAAATTATATTCAAGTGAATTTACAGCATAATCTTACCTGTACCCCGATGGAACAAAAGAACTCATATTTATCGTATGTGAAATTTGAAAGTGATAACTGAGCCCTTTACTGAACATCAGTTTTGCTCCTTCAAAATTTACAGGAAACACATCTGCCATAACATTAAGACTTAATATTAAAACCAAAGTTAACTGTATTCGAATAAGCTGTATACGTATTTGTAATATAATGAAACGAAAAAAAATGCGAGACAGTGAATAGGACAGCCCAAACCGTAGCAAAGTATACACGACAAAGAAAGAATCCAGCTATAAAGATACCTTTGCACTTCTTATGAAGATCCTCGATCGTTCCTGGATTTTCTATGCGATCCGGGAGTTCAGTGGGGGCATAAAAGCCTGCGGAGGAATCTGGCTTCCCTAAATTCGGCAGCACACTCGATGCCGGGGGTGGCGGTGGAGGTGGTGGAGGTGCAGAAGCGGCTAGTACGTTTCCCATTTCTGCCGAATTTTATGGTTAACAATTCCACTAATTTGGATTTTCAATGTGCAAATGGCAAATCACTCAAACTGCGTTCACAGATCTAAATCTGTACGTTAAAACGCTGAATACTTTTTTCTATAAAATTGGTTAGTGGAAATACTCGCGGTTAAACGAGTCGGCGTGCTTCTCCGGGAGTCGCCATTTGTAAGAGACAACCAGAGACAACCATCGCCGCCTAGACCATAAGATTTGCAATTTCATCGAGATATTTGTATCGAAGCAGAACTCTTTGGGAGAATACGCAACAAAAAACAAACGAACACCTTCGTTACAATGCCCTTCTACCATTAATTCCGAATCTATTTTACTTGCAGTCTCATACTCAGGCTCTTATATATTCATCTGCGTGTAAAGAGTATTATTAGGCTGCAGGCAAAATATATATTTTGATCATTGTTTTCTTCGCTCTGCAGAGCTTCATAGCCATTAGTTTTGAATGAGTGTTCTTTCTTACGTTGTTATATTCAATGATATTTAATGTAATTCAATGGTCAAAGTTTGTAGACGGAAAATAAAAAACCGCGTAAATTGCGTTAACATATTCTTTTCAATTTGTCTTACATTGTCCGTTGAATTTCCATGAAAGCTATTAACTAATAATCAACATATACATAAGAATGAGGCCGCTAGTCAAACGGAACCGTGGTGTCATCTACAGCAGAACATCTAAGATAAAGCTGGATAAAGTGCGTTGCTCAAAAGAAGTCTAGTGAAGGGTATGCAAGACCGATTGGTTATTAGACACACACATTGTTTTTATTGGCTAACACAATCACATCACCAATCAGATCACACAACACCGCGTGTGAGCGAAGTGCCTCTTGCCATTTTCAGCTGCTTGGTGGACTTCTGAGTTTTCAGAAAATTGTCACAAAAAAGCATGTAATATTATGTTATTGTAGCAGCTTTAATGAAACATATGAGAAAGGAAGGAGAGAGAAAATAAGGGGGAACATCAGGAGCACTTCATTCTAGGTCTGCTAGTTGGATTCATCAATAAAGCTACGTAGCAGACCCTGTCTTATGATTAGACGCGGGAATTCTTGATAAACAATTGAGGGCAGTATGGTTGGGAGCTCACAAATTGCCAACGAATCAAATTCACAGGTGACGAAGAGAGCGAACAAGACACACGAGATCAAGTGAGATAGAGCGATAAAGAGCACCACTTTCCCCTGTGCCGTTCAGGTTATTGGAGCTCGGCAACTTATCAGCTCCCAACTATACACATTGGAAATCGATGATAGATTTGACTACTATAATTTAAAAACTATAAAGAAACTAACTTATTTAACCATTTCGTTATAAATGGCTTCGTAGAATATTTACCGTTCGAAAAACAGTTAAAGCACAGTCAAGTAAAGTTGAAAAACGTCACAGTGACATTTTAGAACTCACTAGTTAAAAATGACTTAACAGTACTTCTTAATCCTAATAGTATTATTATAGTAACTACAAAGCGTACATTTCTAAATACATATACTGAAATAGTTTAATAGACCACAGGTATAACTGAAACAATACATTTACAAATAGTTTATTCTAAACACAGTAGTTAATTAAACAAATTTCGTAGCAATGGCTAACAATTTGGTATAATCTGCACCCTTGCTGTGAGTTTTTTCTTTCATCATTGTTCGCAGGATATGTGGAATCGGAACATGAATTCTGGTACCCACGGGTGTTCCATTGTCATCTATCAGAACTATATTATTGCTATCAAATTTTGGAACTTTTGTATTCTGACGCTGTTTCAAGCCAACCAGTATAGCTTTCCTTTTTTCACCTTTTATTGCAATCATCACTTTATCTCCTGCATTAATTTAAGGGGATAAAAGAAAATGTTCCATAAAATTTATCTGCAGTTCTCTCACCTAAATATCCGACTGACTTCTTATTGTAAATGTGAATACAACGCGGTGGTTTTCCTTCCAGCATAGCCTGCTTTCCTATTTCACTATTATCCACAACTCTTAATCGTGTAAGTTTGATTATTTGATTCGACACTGTCGACGTAGTAAAACTTCTACGCAAAATACTAAACATAGCACTACCTGCAGACATTACTGTGAGGTTTCCTGAAAAAAGAATTACTTACGTCGTCTTAAATCTCGAGTAGAAATCTAGAGTAGAATCTCTTAGTACGAAATATTGTGTTTTATGGTTAACAATAAGAAGTTTACGTCGTAAATCACACACAAGTGATTAATCTGACTCATTTGAAATAACTTTATGGTTTCTCAACAATTTCTGACTCGAAAATTGTAGAAGTTTTTAAAAAACACGTAACTTTGGTAATTTTTAATTTATGATTAATTTGAATGAATTTTAACGTATATAATATTAATATTAATCACATAACGTACCCAAGTGCTCGAAATTGCCTTGCAGTTCTGCGAGATTTTTTATAACCCTTTTCAATTTCGAATTTAAATGGAACTAATGTTTCAAAACAAATGTTCGAACATAACCTACTTAACTATTGTTAAGCGGCACGTTTCTCGTGTATACAATCATGGAGAAGATACAGCGTTACGGAAGAATGATAAGACAGTTACGTGTTATTCCGAAACTCGAAAGACATTCGATGCTCATACGAAATTGTAGTACAAGCAAAACTTTAAATGAAAGTGTAGCTCATACGGAAAAACAATCCCACAAAAATTCCGCGCTCGATAATAATCGGCATTCCAAGTTTGTGGACGTAAATGTTACATATTCTATATCATTGCACCTAATCTAACATAATGTTGTATCTAGTTCTATAGAATCATTTGTTTCAGCTTGGAGATCCTGTAGGAAAGGTTGTACTGGGAGAAATTTTCAATGTTGTAGGGAATGACTTATATATTGACTTTGGATGGAAATTTCATTGTGTGTGTTCAAAACCCAAAATAAACTCAGAGTAAGTAATAAATCAATTATGGTCTCCACAAATCTTGATTTTGGTGAACCTTAATTGTTTCAATCTTTTAGAAAATATATCAGAGGTGCAAGAGTCAATTTAAGGATAAATGATTTAGAATTGTCTACAAGATTCTTAGGGTCAACTACTGACTTGACGATTTTGGAAGCAGATTGTATTCTTTTAGGCCTGGTGTCATCCCCATTGAAAACTCAGTGAATACGAAACGATTACATTGTATCGCATAATAAAGATTCGTAATCGTTTACACATTAGCTTTCTTTTGTTTTCCCGACTCCACAGGAAATAAATTTCCTCTTTAATGACGGTGTTCAAGAATAATTAATTTGGCAAACTTGAATTAGCACGATAATATTTTCCCGTTTCAAGTTAGGATTTCATATTTTTCAACAACGTACGAAGTGTGAGCAGCCGGCAAAGCCATTGTATTCAATAAGTGCGCAGCAAGTGGTATGCGTATATACATGTATTATACAAGGATGTGTGTACTTTTGCACGTACCGTCGATCATATCCATACATACATATTTCTAAGAACGCAATGTAGTCGCTGCTAATTTTAGTTCTATTGTCCAACGTATTGCTGTGTGCTGTAGCTGTCATGGAAAACCTTCAAATAATTTTTTAAAATAGTTGAAGATTCATTTGAGGAAACATACAAAAATGGTAAAAGTGCAAGAAAGAAATACAAGATCCAAATTGATGAAAATTTTCTGCGTCGTTCATAGTATAAACACACATTTATCGTGCTTAACCTGATTATAGTTTTTGTCTAAAGAATAAATTTAACTGACGTGAAATCAATTTATTATACGGAATTTTAGCAAAATGTTTGTTGCGGCTGTTTCACAACAATTCCGATCGATGAACAAGGGAGCATATACGATGAAAATTTATGGATCTCTGTACCTGAATACACCGGTAATGCTCGTGAAACGAACCAAAATTCAAAACAACTGAAACTAAGCGACAGTATCGAGTTAATCACCGGTCTGAAGGTATCTTTCTTTTGAATGTTATGCCCTACAATTGTTTAGAGTCATGTTTCTATTTGATTTTCTATTCTTAGATTGTGGGACAAAACAAGCAGTTGGTCAACTTGTGCCATAAGTGTGTTCAGAATGTGCAGTCCTATATCAATTTACGTGCTCGATTACTTTTTTCATGTTGCTCCCTAAACAATACATTTAATTCCATTGATGTTTTACCCTCGAGTACCAAAAGCACAGATGTATCACAGAACAAAAATCCTGGTTATTCCTTGGAAAATATGAACACAATTAACGATAAAACGTCAGAAAAAGAGATTGCAACCATAGATAGACCACTTAATCCAGTTGAAATTGGTACACCATTGCATGAAATAATAAATAACAATAGCTCCACTGATAATACAACTGGAATGGAAAATGAACAAGACAATAATAATTTAAATGATTTGGAAACATGTAACACAGATTTAAGTTACTCCACATCCAGGGAGATAGATTTAAAAGTTCAGGACAATGACATAGAATCAGAGATAGATGTATGCTCTGGAGAGGATGAAGAAATATTAGAATTAGATGATCAGAGTAGAACCGTTAATGTTATAGAAATTGATACTTCCTCGGAATCCGATATCGAGGTGTGTGATTACCAACCAATCGGAAAAAGATTTAAAAATTTCCATGCTTTTTCACCTCATTTACTTTTTTAACCTTATGTTCTGGTTGCTCTATTTATATCGATTGAAGGTGGCAGATTCTATATTCTTGAATTGAGCATTAGAAATTTTGAGTTTAACATAAGTATCTGTACACATTCAAGACTGATGACCCAGCGTATGAGTCGTGCAATATTTCATCCGTTTAGCCGATGACTTGTAATAATACGTTGGCCTCGAATGTGTTGAAAGTTGTGTATGATTCAGAAGAAACACGTATCCTTGTATGACTTGGTCTATAGTCTATATTATATTCATGTATTTTTTATGCAGAAAAAAATTTACTTAACAAATTACATTGTTGTAATACGTTCAAACTTGGACAACGGTAAATAAAATCGAAGATAATTTTGTCAATATCAATAAATGGAACAAGCATTTTCATTTTTGTTTATTTCCCATTTCTTAATTTTATTTTTTTTAATTAAGCTAGGTAGATCGTCGTGCTAATAACGCGAAGGTCGCGGGTTCGATTCCGTCATGGGCCAAGCTTTTTTCCAGGTAAAGGAAAGTTAGTATTTATCATTAACTTTGGTAATAGGATAAGAGAAATGTAACACGTTCACTTTTAGGAAATTCATCTATTCGCTTTAATCAAGAAACAATGTCTAGAATTAAATGGGAACACCAGCGTATATTTACATGAACTTAACTGTCAATTGCGTATGCTTATTCCACTCAATTATCTTATCTACTGGTAAGTATATAGTTTACGCATCTAACCTTTCGATAAAAATTAACGATTGCTTTGCTCATACGTATTTATCTGTTTCAATATTCATCGTGAACAGAGTAAGGATTACACGAGGCGAAATTTAACGGTGCCGACCATTTCTTGTCGTAATCTACTGCAGAACAGGACCATGCATCGATTTGAAAGAATAAGTGCTCCAGTTTTACAGTAAGTAAATCGTTAAAAATTTTCACAGCAAACGATCATCATACTTTTTGTTACTGTTTATGTACAGCAAATTACTCTCAAATGTACGGAACATCCATATCTCAAGAATTTCTGTATCCAGATTCGATAAGGTAAGGATCAATTTGTAAGAAGCAACTCAGTAAGTAATTTTCTGTGTAACTAATTACAATTTTTATCTGCTTGGCAGATTCTTATTGCAAACAGAGGTGAAATAGCATGCCGTATTGCGAGAACTGCCAAAAAACTAGGAATTAAAACTGTTGCTGTATACAGCGATGCAGATCGAAACGCCATGCATGTTGAACAAGCAGATGAAGCGTACTGCATTGGTCCAGCACCTTCTACCCAGAGTTATTTGCGACAGGATAAAATTATGTCTGTTGCAAAAAAATCAAAATGTCAAGCGATACACCCCGGGTATGGATTCCTTTCGGAAAATGCAGAATTTGCAGAGCTTTGTGAGAAAGAAAACATTGTATTTATTGGACCACCACCAAGTGCCATCAGAAATATGGGAATAAAGAATACTTCGAAAACTATAATGATGAAAGCTGGTGTACCTGTTGTAGCTGGTATGGACATCTCGTTACGAAATATGTAGGGTTCTTTGTACATCATATTCACCTTTTATATGTCCCTGTTCCCTTTGACAGCAAAAGACACATACTTTCTGGTATTGGTTACAATAATGGCAACACGAAAACAGACGCGATAAATGAAAGACTCTCTATAACGATACGTATGCATAAAAGTATCGAAATTTTCCAATTATGCTATAACCGTTCTAGGATATCACGGAAACGACCAGTCTAACGAAACTCTGCTGATGGAAGCACAAAGAATAGGTTTTCCGGTAATGATAAAAGCGGTACGCGGCGGAGGAGGAAAGGGAATGAGAATCGTGTTCGAGGAACCAAAGTTTATCGAAGCTTTAGAAGCTGCAAGAACCGAATCTGAGAAAGCATTTGGCGACGCATCAGTTTTACTTGAATGTTATGTCAACGAACCGAGGCATATTGAAGTGCAAGTATTCGCTGATAAGCACGGAAACGTTGTGCACTTATTTGAAAGAGATTGTTCCGTTCAAAGGCGACATCAGAAAATTATCGAAGAAGCTCCTGCGGTATGTTTGATTGACAGTTTCGAGTTAGCAATAATCGATGTATCAGTTAAAATGTAAAATTATAGATCTGTACATATGCATGATGTATCGTAGCCTGGCATCACAGCAGACTTAAGAACGAATCTAGGTACGACAGCAGTTCAAGCTGCCAAAGCAGTAGGATACGTTGGCGCAGGTACCGTAGAATTTATCATGAATCGCGATGGAAATAGTTTTCATTTCATGGAGATGAACACACGTCTTCAAGTGGAGCATCCTATCACCGAAGCGATCACGGGATTGGATTTAGTAGAATGGCAATTACGAGTCGCAGCAGGAGAAGAACTTCCATTAAAACAAGACCAAATCGCGTTTAACGGACATGCGTTCGAGGCAAGAATTTATGCCGAGGTAAAACATTTTTTGATAATCAATGAATCGGTTGTTCGAACGTTTCGAAAATGAAGTAAGATAAATCTGCCCTTTATGTATTCGGTGCATGTCAAGTTTCGTTGATACGTTAGTATCATTAGTTGCTTCTTCTTTGAGTTTGTTGATCGTTGTAATAAATCATAGAATCCAAGGAACGGTTTTCTACCAGGAGCTGGACAACTGTCATACTTGAGAGTTCCGAGAATCGTGTCAGACACGGTTAGGGTGGAAACCGGAGTTCGTGAAAAAGATGAAGTATCGGTTCATTACGATCCGATGATTGCCAAATTTGTCGTCTGGGGAAAAGACAGAAGTGAAGCATTGGCCATTCTTCGATCGAAACTAAGCGAATATAACGCAAGTATTGTTACAGTGTAACAGATGAACGTTTCGGGCAAGTGTATGTAGGAATTATTAGTAAGTTTTGAAACGCGAATTTTCAGATAGCCGGATTGGATACCAATATAGAGTTCATCAAGGATTTATGCTCTCATCCCAATTTTCGGCAAGGTCAAGTGCACACAGGATTCATAAAAGAGCACTACCAAGAATTGTTTCCTAAGTTACACGTTCCAAGTTCGATCGCAGTCGAAGCCGCCCTCGCTTCAATATTTTACGAAGATGCGTTTTCGTTACAGTCTTCGTTACCAACTACCGATCCTTTCAGCCCTTTTGCTACAGAAATCGGATCTAGATTGAATTATACTTTAAAACGAACTTTTCGATTCAAGGTTTGCGACGATGACATTGATGTCGAAGTAAAATACATCGAGCCTGAAGTTTATTCTGTCAGAGTGAATAAAATGGGCCCTTGGAGGAGAGTAACGGGCATGTTAAAAAAGATAGAGAACTCGTTCGAATTATGTACTGAATGTGACGGAAAAATCACTAGGTCGTCGATAATTAAGATTCGTAACAAATTACATTTGTTTACTAAAGTTAGTATTTCTATTCCCCTCCCCCAATGTTCACCTTTATTCATTTCCGGAAATACCGTTCAAGCTGTTTAATTTTACATTCTCTCCACGCAGGATCGCGAATGGCAATTTGAAGTACCTTCTATGAAATTTCTTTCAAACGTTGCAAGTAAAGATTTCGATGTGGATTCATGCACAGCATTAAGTCCTATGCCGGGTTTTGTAGAAAAAGTCTTTGTCGATAAAGGAGACTTGGTAAAAGTCGGTGATCCGTTACTCGTTATTACCGCTATGAAAATGGAAGTAAGTTTTAATTTTCCGTAAAGTTAATAAATACAACATCCAAGCAATGGATGATCCAATGCACCATGTTTGATATTTGAAAATTAACATTATTTTTCTTCACAGCATACGATCAGAGCATCCATTAATGGAACGGTTGAAAATGTGTTGTGTTCAATAGGCGATAATGTGGAGAAGAACAAGGTTCTTGTTAAGTTGGCTAAATCTGCAGCTTGAGATATAAAAATTAAAAACTACAAATTGTTAAGTTGTTTATCGTTTACTATCATTTACATCTTTCCTCATTACGTTCGGAGTTTCATCTTTTTATTGTATTACTTGGTGCAAACTTGTTTGATAGAATATACCTATTCGGGATATTGCATCGTACAGATAAATGGTAATTTAATTAAAGGGTCTCAATTGTCGACTAACGATACCGAACATACTTGAAGTAAAAGCGCGCTAACTTTATAAATTCATGATCGCACGAGGTGGCGATTTATGAAAACATTGATGGGCGCTAGAGGGATAGGGTGCCCATACATCTATTTTCTTTTCCTTTTTTTTTTTTTTTTTTTAAGTGTTAGTCGAACGTTAGTAAGGTTTATTTGTCCTAGCAACTTACAGGGTGAATCGATAAAAAAAATGAGTAGTTTCCATTCTCCGATGCGATGCATTTCGCCTAATGCGAGGTAAGATAATAATTCGATAAGTGATTTAAAGATAGGTTAGAATGCCGGGTGTTTATATCTCGCACAATTGTTAAATAATTCTTTCCCATAGGATTTTAACTGCTAAATCTCAAGTAGAGCAGACACTTGACGTAAGACAGGCGCAGAGTAGAGCGAGAAACAGTATCACATGGTTTTTTGTCAATAGTTCTTTACTCGGGATCATCGTCTTTGACATGTAAGGAGTCTTTATTTTCTAACAAGCAAACGGTCAACACAGTGAAATCTAAGAATCGAGGAACTCACATTGTACTTTGTTTGATTTTACAGATTATACGGAGGTGCCGCGTATAAACCATTCTGTTGGGTCGAGTGGTGTTTAGCTTCCATATTTGCATTGAACGCTCTTTATCACATAACACAATACGCTTGGGCAACCTTCACTTTAAGGCCAGTTACTCTAAGCCCTAGACAGAGACGACTTTTGGGTGTGTCCGCTGATGATCCCATTTTCAGAAATGAAGTGCCATTACCTCAAAACACATCGGAACCAATGTCTCCTTTGAATTTGTCCTGTATAAGTCTCAATAGGTGTTTGACATCTCTCGGTTCTCCAGGATTAAATGAATCCAGTACAAATTGTTTTTTCCTTATATTCTAATCTCCATAAGCAAATTCATTTATTTTATAGTAATTTTATGTGTTATTTTTTCAAGAGAATTTCTCATCGACAAGTCCATTTTTTAAGTATGGTAGTCCAGCCTCTCAGAAATCAGCATCCAGTCCCAATGGTTCGTTCAATAAGTCATTTAATGCATCATCAGTGAATGGAAATTTAACCGGTGAGGATCTGATTCAAAATGAAAAGGAACTACAGAATTATTTGGAAGAAACTCGACAAAGAAAGCATGTACTATCGACCGACATCGATCAACCCTCTAACTTGCTTAGCTCCTTCTGGTCGCATCCTGCAATTAGAAGTCCGGGAGAAGTTTCGCCAATGTTGAGAAGATGCGCGTATCAATTAGCACCTATCATCGGTACATTATACACGTAAATGTTTTTGTACGGCGGACAAATTTCAGCTTCGTCACGATATATGTATTCTGGTTTGTTCAGATAAATCCAAGTCGTCTAGTCCTGGCACGGAAGAAGGAAATTCACCCAGAGGTATGCTCGGCATATCAGATGTTTGGAGAAAATATAGAATCGATCCGAACAAAGTGAACGAGTGGACAGCCAATCTTCGTATGGTAAACAGAAGTGATTTAATTTCAAACGAATTTCCTGACAGTCGAGCGCCTGTTGTTAACGAGAAGTTCTGTTCATTCCAGTGGATAAGCAAGACAGTCGTTGAACGGGTAGCCACAGAGATTGACAATGTTTGCTCTGCTCTGATTCGTCACGGATTGAGCGATTCTCAACCGGGTCACGTTGGCTTAGATAGATTGCGAAAGCTGGCTCAAGCACCATTTTTAGTCACCGCAATTCCTACACTACCAACTTTGGTACCTTTTCTGGAGCTTTCGAACAATCAGGAATACCTGGTCAATAGGATCAAGGTTCTCGCGAAAGGAGGTTCTATGAGCGAATTTAAGTGGAACGGCGGAGGATCCCATGGTGGCAAAGAATGGGACTCCAGTTTGCCGACTGATTCGGCGGTAATCTTGACTCGTTTCGTGTGAATTCGCAACGTTGTCACGATAATCTGTTCAACGTGGAACTTTGTTATTTCTGCAGATCATCATGCATTTAATATCTACGTACATGGATACGCAATTAGAAGCTCCGTTAGATCAACCGGATGCACGACCTTTCACATCGAGATACATGGCTAGATCTGGAATGACTTTACCGCGCAGCAAAGGACCCATAATAGTATGCCAATCTATAAGTCCGCCTCATTATAGTTTAGCACACAGCGGTGACTCGTTGCCCAGCGATTACGAAGAAATACAACGGGTGAATAAGTTTATTGAAATTACAAGCAGTGTCTCTTCTGCATCTTCGCAGTATCCTTTCGTATTCGAACGTCAAATTTAATAAAGTTTCTTTCATTTGCAGGGTAGAAACAACTTGTTTCACACGATTCTGTTGTTTCTATACATCGTTAAGACGAGAGATCACGGCATGTTGGGTCGCGTAAATTTAGGTACATCGGGTATAAACGTATTGTGGGTAACCGATGGTTGATCATCCAGAAATTTTCAGTACACAATCAACGACACCTAAGTTACATTACGCCACAAATCAAAAACATTAATCCTCGAATGGCGAATGTTTTTCGTAATCGTAACAGACAGAGTGATGCTTGGGCCAACTTGAACCTGAGTACATCTTTTGTTTAAATATATTTAAAACGAATTTACTTAAGGAATAAGTTAAAAGTTCTTGAAAACTCGAATCAAGGGGGAGACCCAGGGTATCGCAGTCTGAGGGTTAAAGACCAAACGTTCGCTAGAAATATAATGATTACTAATAAAGTATTCGTCAAATGAATCGCGTTTCATCGAGCGTGTCATAATCTTTTACCCTTTAAGTTATCGAAAACAATTATTCCATTGTCATCAGACTCGGCGGACCGAAAAATTTCAGAAGTATTTTTAATACTACAAATGCTTTATTATTCACAGTATTTACGTCTATGTACAAATAAATCATAAAACTCGATCCATATCTGTTGAATGTAAAAGTTGTCAATTATTTGACATATTGCGGTGAAACGTACAACCGTTGTTCACAGACCTCTTCTTTCTTTTCCCCGTGCTTTCTTCGAGTTTCATTCAATATTGCAATGTACTCACCAATGTACGACGACTAACGAGACCAGCTTCGGTCGAAGTCTTCGGGACATTCCAGATCGAAAAAATGCGTACCTACACGCAGACGCGACGATGAATCGCGAACACATTTTGCATTCCCGTTGATCGCATTTTTAACGCGTTATGATGGGAATAAATTTATTTCTGGCGTTGCTATCGATACAATGAATTCTTTTTTTTTTATACAACTTTATATCGCGTTTTTATTGTAATCTAACGATCGAAAGTCATGTTTTGTAAAAAATTATATGTCACCCTCTTCGTGAAATTTATAATACAATCTTTGGATAATGATTCTCTTAAAAATCAATCGGTATATACATTATAAAGTTATGCGTTATGATAAAATTATGATGAACTATTCAACGTACGATTAAGAAACAACAGATGTGGCATTGCTAGCGAATTTCCATCGTTTTTGGGAGGCGGCTCTTCCTACAAGTATAGGGGAGGATTGTCCAATGTTTTTAGCAATAATCATCGTCATAAACACTTATTGTTAGTACAACCATCCTCAATCAATGTGAACATCTGTAGAGTCATGTCATAAAATTTGCCAGATCCTCGAAACGTCTCCGGTGAAAGATACTTAGAACTAAAGAGAAAGAAAAGTGGAAAGACGTCATAAATTCCTACGAAGGTCCTGTACCAGTTTTGTACGATTTATTATTCGTGCAAACGTACACGCTCGCGCGCGTCTATATATGTATGGTATGTAATATGTTACTACGTACTTCCATAAAATGTTAATTCGTTCCTTGTGATTGGTCAGAACTTTATAAGAGCCACAAAGGACGTTAAACGGTTCAGGAATACAGACGGGGGACGTGTCACAAAAATACGATAATTGGTGTGAACAAAACAATCTTATACTCGTTAAAAAATACGCGAAAACAACAGTTCCTATTCAAACTCTCTGCCTACCTGCCTCCCCTTCTAATCTTTGTTACCCTTTCACAACCACTTTACCGCATCATCCCTATATGTATATTCTACGGTTCGTCTCTCATTTAAATATAAACAGGGATATACAACGTATAATACAAAATTAAAAAGATCATCTCGGACGTCCTCGCAATTTCGTCGCTTGTCCCATTCTCGCGTCTCTTCGTTTACTACCGTTTCTCTCTTAATCGCCGTAACAAGAGAAATATAGAACCAATATAGTGTTAACAAAGAGAGAAAACCGAATCGACGGACGATTATCCCTGTTAGGCTTTCAGCCGTTATACAGAGAGATAAGTGAAAGTCATTTGAAAACGTACGTTGAAGTTGCATACGCGCGACTTAAGTTGTCGTAAATAACTTTGTCCCCTCCGGTAATATAACCTCTTCGCTAATATCCGCGACCGTGACAGTTAGAGGAAAGATCAGTGGCATTATTATTTCTTGATGTTGCGTAACTTGTTGGCCGGTAATCGGTTCCGTTTGTCTAGTGATCGTGATGGTTTTAATATTCTGTGATTTCAACACCTGACCCTGACTAAGAACGGTTTGCTGCTGCAACACCCTTTGCTGATTCTGCGATGATTGCACTTGCGTTAAAGCCTGGCCACGATTCTGATTCTGAACGAAATTCTGTTTGCACCTCTTGCTGTGGGCGTACCGACTTCCGTTGTTATTGAAACGACGATCGCAGGTCGGGCAGGCGTACGGTCTCTGACCGGTGTGAATAAACACGTGCTCCTTAAGGGATTTGAGGCGACGAAAGTTTTTCGGGCAGTATTTGCAATGATACTTCGCCTCGCCTGTGTGCGAAGTTAAGTGATTGGCGAGCGTGTCGGCTCTGGCAAACGCGCGCGAACAATACTGACAAATGTACGGTCGCTCTTGTGTATGCGTTCTCATGTGCATCTTCAGATAAGCGTTCGTCGTGAACGGTCGCGAACAAACCTCGCAAACGTACGGTTTAATGCCGTTGTGTGCCCTGAGATGCGCGATCAACGTCGTTGACTGAGTGAAACTTTTCGAGCAGATTTCGCAAAGGAATCTCTTGGAGCTGTCAGTTTCTTTATTTTTCTTAAAGGTTCGATCATGCTTCGACAAATGATTCGTCAGTTGTTCCTCTTTGATGAAGCGTTTCGTGCAGCGCGTACACTTGTACGGTTTTATCATGTTGTGCTTTGCCACGTGTATCTTCAAATGCTCCCTTCTGTAGAATTTCTTCGGGCATATGTCGCAAAGGTACTTCTTCCCTTCGTGGACTTGAATATGACGCAAAAGACCTTTCCTCGAGGTATACTGCTTATTGCACTCGGTACATTCCAAACCCACTATATCGGGCCTCCTTTTCCTACCGATCTTCTCGCCTATCTTCTTCTCTTCCGGCCGTGGCTCGATATCCCTCAAATCTTCTTCGGTGAGAATACCTTCGGTGACGTGTTTCGATCTATGCTCCCGTAGTATATCGTTATTCTCGAAGCTGTCTCCGCAGATGTTGCATTTCCTTACTTGATCTGGGTTTTTCTCCGAACACTTGTCGTAGTGAGCTTTCAGCTTGTCCTTACGATAGAATTTCACGTTACATATGTCGCACTCGAAATTCGGTTCTTCGTGCAACAACTGATGCCGAAGCAATGACTTTTTCGTGCTGTAGCGTTTCTTACACTTTGAACATTCGTGATTGTCCATTGGCCAATCTAAGCCGCTTTCGAAATCTGAATCGTAATCGTCATATTTGTTAACCGCGTTCAATTCGTGTCCTTCGTTAACGCAACTCCTCGGCCGTTCTTTCTTCTCTCCGGCTTGCTTTTGCCTTTCCGATTTTACGATTTTCTCCTCTTTGACGTGTTGCTCCATATGTTTCGTCAGCGACTGCTTCGAGTTACACTTTTTACTGCAACTCACGCATTCCAGTTCTTTCTTGCAGCCGTGGTGTCTCTTTTGCGACGACGTCTCTCGCTTATTTCTACCGTAACTCCCGTCCGTGGAATGCCGGTCGATCACTTTGTCATCGGCCTCCTCTTCATCGTCGTAATCTTCTAAGCCGTCTTCCGTTTTAATTTTATCGATGATTTTCTGCGCTGCTTTCGCAGCGACTCGTTTGATACGCTTGTTAGGATCGTATTCTTGTCCGTGGATGTAGGTTTTGTGATTCGTAGCTATAAGATGGTTTCGCAATGTAAGTTCGTTGCCGAACATCTTATTACATTCTGTACATTTGTAGGATTTAACGCGTTCGTGTTGCTCCGTATGCCTCTGCAACAAATCCATTCTCGAAAATCGCTGACAGCACACCTTGCAATTGAAGTCGATCCCCGAATGCGTCTCCGTGTTTCTAAAGGAGACGATATACATTCAGTCAGAACAGTGTCGTGGGAACGACCATGTAAATTATCTAAAAATCTTGTCTTTCTACCTACCTGATGTTTCTCTTCGACACATTCTCTATCCGGGACATTTCCTCTGCATCGCGTTCTCCTTCCTCTTCCTCTCCTTCCTTCTCCTTTCTCCTTCCTCCTTCGTGATTTCCTTCTCCTCCCTCTTTATTCCCGGTATCATAACCATCCGTGTCTTTGTTAATCAAGAACTCCGCATCCGTTTCCAGATCCTGTTCGGACAGTACACCTTCGACAACATGTTTCGCTCGATGATTCCTCAATCTTACCAACGAGTCAAACTCTTCTTCGCACACGCTACATCTAAGAACGACATGCGATACCGCATGTTTCCGTAAACCGCGTCTAGTCGAAAATTTCTCTAAACATTTGTCACACGGAAATGTGTCGGTCCGAATGTCACGCTTCTTTCGTTCGTCGCTTTCGTTGAGACTATCGTTTCGTTCTTTACCTCCTCTGCTCGTTTCTCTTCTCTGTTCATCTTCTCCGTAATCCTCTGCTCCATCTTTCTCTTCCTCTTCTTCCCCAATCTCTTGCTCATTTTCCTCCGCCTCCACTAGCCCCTGTTCCTCTTCCTCTAACCTTGTTTCGCTTGTTGCGTCCGTCCTCCGGCCTTTCTCTAGATATTCCGTATTCATATCCGCTTTATCCGCGTAATCTTCCAGATCCAAACTGTGTTCATCTTCGTGAAACGAAATTTCTAACGGCATCGGTTCCTCGTTTGCCTCTTCTTTCTCCTTTTCGTGCTTCTTCAAGTGTTTGCTGAACGAAATTATATATATGTATTGTTTACCGCAATAAGGACATTTATTTGACCTTTTACCAGACGGTGGTGTCTTGGCAATACTGCAGACACTTTTCTCCGGTTTATCCAGGGATTTTTTTAAAGACAACGCCTTTCGAACTTCCTCGTGAGAGTGCATATGTTCCCGTAAGACGTTCTTCGATAAAAATTCCTTATCGCAAAGGTAGCACATGAAGAAGACCTTTTCCGATTTATCGAAGACTTCGGTCCTCTTTAGTCGCGAACTTAAATTCAGATTTTCGAAATAATTCTCCTCATCGGAATCTCGCATCGGATCAATGTTCCGTCGTACCGATTTACGTTTGCTTCTTCTCGTCTCGCTTTGACAACACTGAGAACTTTGTTCAACCTTAACATTCGTATTCGTTTCATTCGATTTCTCCGGTTTGTTCTCATTCTCGTCTCCGTCCTCTTGGTGGGTCGTATCGGTCGCTTTCACTAACAAATTCACGTACTCAACGCAGTCATCGCGCGAAAACGATTCGTCCGAAAGCAGTTGTTGTTGTTCTTCTTCTTCCTGCTGCTGGTGCTGCTGCTCCTCCTGCTGTTGCTGCTGCTCCTCCTGCTGCTGGTGGTGGTCTTCTTGCTGTTGTGGTGTTTCTTGACTGTCATTTGTTAATATACATTCCTGGTGCAATATATAATCATGCTCTACTGTCGAAATACTCTCAATGCAGTTTTCATTAGGCTCATGTTTCAACATCCTTTCGTTCTGGCTCATAACACTGACTATTTTAATGTTCTCTGTGTCTTGATTGGAACAGTCATCCAACATCTGTTCCGACGTGATCGCTACATCCATTATAGAGCTGTCATGCTGTTCTAAACACAACAAGAATGTTAATACAAGATATGTAAAATTTAACTTTTCAAACAACCTTCTGTGTATTTACCACTTATAGTCTGCTCCTCTCCGGTTAACTTTTCCTCTTGCAACAAAGCCAACTGATCCTTAAGAAAGGACGCCTTTTCATCACCTGAGATAGTTTCCAATGACTCCACTGTGGTTTCATAATGATTCTCTATGTGCATCTCTTCGATGCCTTCGTTTCTTTCTTCTGCATCGAGATGTACTTCGACTTCGTTGAAAAACAATTCTTCCTTCATGTTCATAGTAACGAATCTTTCTCTTAGAACTGTGTCAGCCTGTTCAACCTGTAGCTTAAATTCATACGCAGATTCGAGTTTGTCCGCGCATATGCAACATACACGCGCTGGCAACCCATCACCAGGTAACATCTAGAACAATCGAACAACACTATTTATTTGCTTTCAAAAGGTCGATCGTTGTAATTTATCATCTTTTTTTTCTGTAACCCGAAGTTCTTAGAGCAATGAAATGTCTTGTGTGACGGATAGCTGTAAGTATGGAACCGAGCCGACGGACAAAGATACGAAACGTGTATATTTAAAAAGGTAATTTTACTTTTCTAATTACAGGAGAATCTAAGAACCAGTCCGATAGGTGCTGATATCGCATACATTAGACTCACGATATTTTCTTAGCAAATATAACCAGTGAATCAAAAGTCTAACCTTAACATTTGCAAAGCTCATTGCTTTTGACGATAGAGAGACAACTTCGCTCTCTAAGAACAAGTCCCGCATAACCAAGTTACCCAGAAGGCAAACACGACAAATTTCCACCGTCGACACAATGCCTTCCTCTTCGTTTTGTGGTGAATCGGACGTATTTATTCCGACGGCGTCCATGTTTTGTTTTGTGGACTAAGTAAATGGCTCGTGGCTGTACTGGCTTCTCACAGTCCGTAGCCCGCAGTCCGTAGCCTGCAGACCACAGTTTCAAATCTTTCGCTCCCTCCAGACTGATACAACACAGCCACGCCGATCCAGTCTCACACTGCAACAATCTGTCAAACGTAAATAGCACTGTCTACCGTTAAAAATTACCTATTGGCGCACCCCTCCCCTATATTGCTCTCAAATATCCTCATCGATGATACTACTTTCAGGATGCAATCATGACACTGTTCGCTTTACACGTTTTTGTTTGGTTTATACACACACTGCTGCCAGCCTATGATCGTCATGTGGCTCGCAATTTTCACATACTTTACACTTCACATTGTTTTCATCTTTTCCTGAAAGTTCAAGTCACGTCTCAACGTCTCAACTCATTTCACGACGTCACAATCGCATTGAGTAACGAATAGTATTCATCAGCTGCGATAGATGGCTGATTCTACTATGTATGTATTAAGAGAAATTTTATATGGTTCTATTTACGTATGTAAATACACACAAACAACAGTTTGTAAGAGAATTATGACTTTAAGCCGTCGTAAAGCCGTCTGTGTGCTATCTGAGTTGTGATCTTATATTGTAAACTGTATATTTCCTTAGAATTGTTTAAATAAAAGACAATAAAACGGTACATATGCGTTGTTCATCAATCCCATCACCACCTTCCTCCTAATTCCTACTACTTTATTTCTTCTTAAAGAAATTTGTATAAATAAGTACAATAATAAGCACGTAATTAATTTTCTTAATAAAAGTGATATTTCAATTTATTCTTGTATCAACAACCTCGAAACTTGTGAAGCCATGATCTCGGTTCATAAAGTAATATCAATATTCTAAAAATTACATGAATTGACAACGTTTACGTACGAGACCCCGTGTCTGCGGAGCATGGGGTCATAGGACCCCCGACGGAGGCGCCAGAGACCACGTGTGGTGAGGACGTGGGGTCACACAACCCCCGCAGGTGGCGCCAGAGACCGCGTTGACGACAACGTGGGGTCATGGAACCCCAGGTGGAGGCGCCACGGACCCCGTGTGGTGAGGCGTGGGGCCACAGAACCCCGAAAGGTGGCGCCAGGGACCCGTGTAGTGAGGGAGTGGGGTCACAGAACCCCCACAGGTGGCGCCAGGGACCCCGTGTGACGAGAGTGTGGAGTCACAGAACCCCCATAGGTGGCGTCAGTGACCCGTGTGGCGAGAGCGTGGGGTCATAGAGCCCCCGGAGGAGGCGCCAGAGACCCCGTGTGTGTGAGGAAATGGAGTCATAGTACCCCCGGTGCATGGATAAGAGTTTTGTTGCTCGTGCAACTGGCGAAATCTGACTGACACTTGTGCGTGCTTCCGTACAAATTATATAGTAACTACAGCAACCATGGCAGTTTCTGCAGATACTACTACAGCCCAAGTTTAATAGACGTAGGCAGTAGTTAGTTTCTATAGAAAACTACATATAATTAGTATAAGATTGTACAATATTTATGCAGTTATATGTAAGACAATTCAATGAAATGAAGCTTATATTACCTGACGTATGTTTATTGGAATATACATACAAATTATAATGATTCCGGCCAACTATTTTCCGGTGTAATTAAGCGCCCAGAATGATCGTCGTCGGTCTCAAATTATTCCTGACGATTTAATGCGTAAACCCAATACTGCAGAACACCAGAATTAGTACAATTATTTAGGCTACTATTAACGTTGACCCCTTATGGAGTGGCAACCCTAACAACAACAGGTTTGGACTGACAGTGTATTCGATCATGCATATCCCGTTTAGTTCACTTTAAACAACTGTTACACCGTTATACGGATAGCTTTCGTTTAGATACAGCACTCGATTTGTAGCTGAAAGAACGTAGATTAATACGCTGCCATTGAAAATAACAATAAACGACCAGAACACTGTTAAAATCACACTTTATTTGCAACGGTTGACACTGTATCTCGTCATGCGTACCCCGGTTAGTTCACTTTGGACAGCTCGTACATCGTTATACGGGCAGTTTTCGTTTAGCTGAAGCCCTCCATTTGTAGCTGAAAGTACGTAGATTAATCCACTGTGATTGATAATAACAATAAGTGACCAGAACACTGTTAAAATCGCATTTAATCGCGGAGTACCACTATTTGTTTGACCTGTGGCGCCATCCGTGGCGAACCGCTGAAACTGGTAACTATATAATTGGCTAGCAGTTTCAGCTATTCGCCACGGATGGCGCCACCGGTCAAGAAAGTAGTGGTATTCCGCGATTAAATGCGATTTTAACAGTGTTCTGGTTGTTTATTGTTATTTTCAATGACAGGAGATTAATCTACGTTCTTTTAGCTTCAAACTGAATGCTTGATCAAGACGTAACTTGTCCATAGAACGTTGGAAGAGCTATTTAAAGTGAACTAAACGGGGCACGCATCGCGACATAAAGTGTCAACCGTTGCAAACAATTGAGATTTTAACAATGTTCTTGTAATTACTGGTTTCCAGCCGTTAGAGAATAGTAATCTACGTTCTTTAAACGTTGTATCTAATGCAAAACGAAGAAGAATCATGCCCATTTAGCGGTGTAAATCTGATCGTAATATTTTGCAATGACGGTAGTCAACTCAAAAGGCTACGGTAATACAGGCATAACTAATTTTACTAATTCTGGGGTTCTGCGGTATTGGGTCGTTGCAGTAAGTTTTCAGGAATAATTTGAGACTAACAACGTTCATATAATTTAATAGTTTAACAGTGACAACGAACGCATGTATATTTTCAAATATCGGACTAACAGTATATTTTTATTCTATATTATTACATATAAGTGAGTAAGACGTATCAAAAACGTAATCGAAACACAGATTTTTATTACACCACAATCATCGCATAAAAGATATTTCGTTATATTGACATTTGTAATAATTATGGATGTTGCAAAGAAATCAATATTATTGACATTATGGAAGATATAACGAAATATCACTGTAACACTTAAAAAAGTTTTAAAGTTCCATTTATATCATTGTTCTGTGAAAATATTCATACTTCGAGTAGTATTTATATTCCAATCAAAGAATTCACAGAATGAGGAAAAGGAATC